>NC_041233.1:120790961-120802229 GCF_002837175.3 Physeter macrocephalus | reverse complement strand
AAAAGCAATTCTAAGAGGGAAGTTTATAGCAATACAAGCCTACTTCAAGAAACAAGAAAAACCTCAAATAAACAATCTAACCTTACACCTAACGGAACTAGAGAAAGAAGGACAAACAAAACCCAAACCTAGTAGAAGGAAAGAAATCATAAAGATCAGAGCAGAAAGAAATGAAATAGAAACGAAGAAAACAACAGCAAAGATCAATAAAACTAAAAGCTGGTTCTTTGAGAAGATAAACAAAATTGATAAACCATTAGCCAGACTCATCAAGAAAAAGAGGGAGAGGACTCAAGCCAAAAAAATTAGAAATGAAAAAGGAGAAGTTACGAAGACACCGCAGAAATACAAAGCATCCTAAGAGACTACTACAAGCAACTCTATGCCAATAAAATGGACAAGCTGGAAGAAATGGACAAATTCTTAGAAAGGTATACCCTTCCAAGACTGAACCAGGAGGAAATAGAGAATATGAACAGACCAATCACAAGTAATGAAATTGAAACCGTGATTAAAAATCTTCCAACAAACAAAAGTCCAGGACCAGATGGCTTCACAGGTGAATTCTATCAAATATTTAGAGAAGAGCTAACATCCATCCTTCTCATACTCTTCCAAAAAATTGCAGAGGAAGAAACACTCCCAAACTCATTCTACAAGGCCACCGTCACCCTGATACCAAAACCAGACAAAGATATTACAAAAGAAGAAAATTACAGACCAATATCACTGATGAATATAGATGCAAAAATCCTCAGCAAAATACTAGCAAACAGAATCCAACAACACATTAAAAGGACCATACACCATGATCAAGTTGGATTTATCCCAGGGATGCAAGGATTCTTCAGTATACACAAATCAATCAATGTGATACACCATATTAACAAATTGAAGAATAAAAATGATATGATCATCTCAATAGATGCAGAAAAAACTTTGGACAAGATTCAACACCCATTTAGGATAAAAACTCTCCAGAAAGTGGGAACAGAGGGAACCTACCTCAACATAATAAAGGCCATATACGACAAACCCACAGTAAACATCATTCTCAATGGTGAAAAACTGAAAGCATTCATCTAAGATCAGGAAGGAGACAAGGATGTCCACTCTCACCACTATTATTCAACATAGTTTTGGAAGTCCTAGCCACGGCAATCAGAGAGAAAAAAAAATAAAAGGAATACAAACTGGAAAAGAAGAAGTAAAACTGTCACTGTTTGCAGATGTCATGACACTTTACATAGAGAATCCTAAAGATGCCACCAGAAAACTACTAGAGCTAATCAATGAATTTGGTAAAGTTACAGGATACAAAATTAATGCAGAGAAATCTCTTGTATTCCTATACACTAACAACAAAAGATCAGAAAGAGAAATTAAGGAAACAATCCCATTCACCATTGCAACAAAAATAATAAAATACCTAGGAATAAACCTACCTGAGGAGGTAAAAGACCTGTACTCAGGAAACTATAAGACACTGATGAAAGAAATCAAAGATGTCACAAACAGATGGAGAGACAGACCATGTTCTTGGATTGGAAGAATCGATATTGTGAACATGACTATACTACTCAAAGCAATCTACAGACTCAATGCAATCCCTATCAAACTACCAATGGCATTTTTGACAGAACTAGAACAAAAAAAATCTTAAAATGTGTATGGAGACACAAAAGACCCCGAATAGCCAAAGCAGTCTTGCGGGAAAAAAACGGAGCGGGAGGAATCAGACTCCCTAACTTCAGACTATACTACAAAGCTACAGTCAGCAAGACAATATGGTACTGGCACAAAAACAGAAACGGAGGTCAATGGAACAGGATAGAAAGCCCAGAGACAAACCCACGCACCTATGGTCAACTAATCTATGATAAAGGAGGTAAGGATATACAATGGAGAAAAGACAGTCTCTTCAATTAGTTGTGCTGGGAAAATTGGACAGCTACATGTGAAAGAATGAAATTAGAACGCTACATAACACCATACACAAAAATAAACTCAAAATGGATTCGAGACCTAAATGTAAGACCAGACGCTATAAAACTCTTAGAGGAAAACATAGGAAGCATACTCTTTGACATAAATCACAGCAAGATCTTTTTTGACCCACCTCCTAGAGTAATGGAAATAAAACCAAAAATAAACAAATGGGACCTAATGAAACTTAAAAGCTTTTGCACAACATCAAAACTACAATGAGGTATCACCTCACACCAGTTAGAATGGGCATCATCAGAAAATCTACAAACAACAAATGCTGGAGAGGGTGTGGAGAAAAGGGAACTCTCTTTCACTGTTGGTGAGAATGTAAACTGATACAGTCACCATGGAGAACAGTATGGAGGTTCCTCAAAAAACTAAAAATAGAATTACCATATGACCCAGCAATCCCACTACTGGGCATATACACAGAGAAAACCATAATTCAAAAAGACACATTCACCGCAATGTTCATTGCAGCACTATTTACAAGAGCCAGGTCATGGAGGCAACCTAAATGCCCATCGACAGACGAACGGATAAAGAAGATGTGCCACATATATACGATGGAATATTACTCAGCCAAAGAAAGGAATGTAATTGGGTCATTTGTAAAGACGTGGATGGATCTAGAGACTGTCATAGAGAGTGAAGTAAGTCAGAAAGAGAAAGACAAATATCGTATATTAACACATATATGTGGAACCTAGAAAAATGATACAGATGAAACGGTTTGCAGGGCAGAAATACAGACAGATATAGAGAACAACATATGGACACCAAGGGCGGAAGTGGCGGGGGGTGGTGGTGATGGTGGGATGAACTGGGAGATTGGGGTTGACATGTATACACTGATGTGTACAAAATGGATGACTAAGAAGAACCTGCTGTATAAAAAAATAAATAAAATTCAAAAATTAAAAAAAAAATCACTTATTTTTTCTCTGCACTTCAAAAGCATTTTGAAAAAAATCTTTTGTTTTCTGTTTACACTCATGAGAAGACTCCTGTTTGAGAGGTGATCCTCTGGAGATGATCTGTCTTTTCTTTCAGGTTACTTTAACATTTTTCTCTCTATCCCGAACATTCCAAATTTTCTTACCAAAGGTATCCGGTTTTTTCCTGCTCTGCACATGGTGTGTACATTCAGTCTGGGAATTCAGGTCATCCCTCAGTTCTGGAAAAACCCTTAACCCTGATCTCTGTGAATGCTGCTTCCCCTCTATTTCATTCTTTCTCCTTCTGATATTCCCATACCTTGTATCTTGTAGGCAATTATTTTATTCTCCATGTTTCTTATTTGCTGTCTCATATTTTTTCAATCTTTATGCTCCATTTAATTGAATGCCTTAATAATAACTTCCAGTTCACTATTTTTCTCCAACTATGTTGAATCCAGAGTTTATCTCACCTATTAATGTTTTTAAGGACCATATTTTTCAGAATTTTTAACAGTACTTTTTCACGTACTCTGCTCTTGTTTCCCGCTGTCTATTTTGTTTTCATAGTTTATTATTCTTTACGCATGCTATTCCTTCCCTTATCACTTTCAGGATAACTAACATACTTATTTAAAACATTATTTTCACTTCATATGCAGTGAATTCATCTCCCAAACATTGCCATTACTGACTTTCTTAGCATTACTTGTACTTCTATATCTTGGCATTTTGATTTGCATATTCATTTTGAATAGTATTCCATCTACATTCTCTGTTTCTTTCTTCATTCATATCTCCCTGTTTGGTGGTATTTTGGTTGCCTTCCCCCAGCCCCCTGTAAGCCCAGTCCAGAACCAGATCAGTAGCTTGGAGCTCACGTTCTGCCGTAAGACTGGCGATATTACACATCCAGTCTCCGAGTCAGGGAGAATGTGGGCTCAGGTCGTGGCTAGCAGGCTGCATCTGCTTCATGCAACCACCCGTGATACTCAGCTCTCTAGGGAGACCTTTTCTCCCAGCTTCCTTTCACTACTTTGCTGCCCCTGCTTTCAAGCACATAGGCTGGCTCAGGTCCAGGCCTTTGATGGGGCACTGTTAGCCCTAGTCACCCTGCAGGAGACAGATTCCTCCTGGCTCCTGACTGCTTCCCTAGCCACACTTCAGCAGGCCCTCACTTCAGCTTCCCCTACTGGTATATTTTCTGCTTCTTTCTCAGCCGTACAGATATTTCTCTTGTTTTTTAAATTACAGATATATCTTTGCATTTTTTTCCTCTTTTATATTTTATCTATCAGTTTCGGGGTCTAGGACCAAGGAGGCATTAAGGAATCTTCATTGTTTCCCGAACTACATCATCAACCTATGAACATAACACACACAAGGGACAACGTGTCCTCTTGGAATCTGAATTTAGGAGAAGGAACAGTTCCATGCCTCTCGCCCTCCCCCATTAGCTAAACCAAGGATCCCAGAGCCCTGGAATTAGAATCCTCTGAAGCCCCCCTTTAAAATGCACATTCTTAGGCCTCTCTCCGCGTTTACCATATGGGAATATCCGAGGGTGGGAGCCCAGGAGTGTGCATTTTTAACTGCACTTGAGCTGGTTTTCTGCAAACAAGTCTTGAGAATCAGTGCATCCGCAGTCACCTCCTAGCTGTAAAATCCTGTTTCTAAGACTCTCCCAGATCCTCTCTCCTGTGATCCCAGGAGGGACAGTGAGGGCATTGAACACAACCATCGACTTCAGACTCTCTACAGGAAAGGCAACGCTTTTAGTCAAAAGCCCGCCATGCAGTATCTTAAGAGCAAGAAAGCATGTAAAAATAGTTATCTTGTTAGTGACCACCAAGAAATCACTTTCTGTGTAATCACCGTGGTGCCTTCCTGGAGACCGACAAGCCATCTCAAAGCTCGGGAGTGAAGAAAGCTACGAGGGACAGGCTTTAGATAACGGCCCTTGACCTCTGGCCCCGGGCTTAGGGATAAGTCCATGTATCAAACTACTGCAGCTGATGGGCCCTCACAGCAGGTTCATGCCCGGTTTGAACTCCCTCCTTTACACCCCCCTTCGAGCACACAGGGAAGCAGTGACAAGGGAAGAAACGTGAGTCAAATAATACAAAATGATAAACGCTTGTCCCACGCACATTAATAGACCAGCAGAACGCATTTTAAGGGAAAAAAGGAGAAAATATTCAAAATAAACTTTAGTTCAAATAGAGTGAATGGAAAATAAAAAATGCTTTCATCTCTCCCATTAGCAATGCAATATGGTAAATCAAAAATAAAGGGTGACGCCTCTACCCAAATATTTGGGAAAACTGTTTTCTTTCTGTTCATGTGCTTTCCATCTGCAGTCCTCAGTTTGAAGATGACTTCTCATCTTTGTCCTTGCTCTGCTGTTAGCCCCGCCTTACCGCTTCTTAATTTCCATGTGGCACTGATGCTTCTACAGCGTCCAAGCAGAAAGCACGTCCCATTAATTATAGCAACGTGGTGTAACTGGAGAGTCACAAAATTATTTTACCTGGGAGAAAACACCCTTTAAAACATCTGTGTGGCAACCTGCCAGCTGAGAGCAAATCGTTAGCGAGGCCCCAACAAAGAGAATTAGTGTGTTTTTCTGAAGACAGAAGGACAGCCGCCTCGGCATCTCAAGGTTGTGTTGCCCTCCCTTGCATCTGCTGTGCTGTCCACATACGAGCACTGTCCAGACCACACACACCGCTGGGTTAAAAATCTTTCTGAGGGTGCTACAGCATTTCCAGAACAAGAAAATCAGAGTGTTGTCTGATGAATTATTACGCACGTGACCATGTCATCACTAAGTGTCTTCTTCATTACTGACATTTTTCCAGCACCCCTGACTTTGAGTGTTCTGTATTAGACACTGTAGGGATTTTAAATAGAAGGACATGATCCGTGTGAACTCAAAATTATAAAATGTAACAGGGTAATCATACAGATGTTTTTGAAGATGTCAGTACCCAAAGAAAATGTCTTTTCTTTTTTTTTTCTTTTTGTAGCTCATGATATACTTACTAAGGTGTGGCCCTCAGGATGGATTTAAATATATAAAACAAACAAGCCCCCTGCTGGTTAATATCTACTGGACAAATTACCCATGTAAGTGGATGGCTGGGGCAGAGTCCTCATCAACTGATTCCGAAGAACTAGAAGTGGCTAAGGGAGCCTACAGCGGCGCACACGTGGGAAGGCTGCCGTTATCTGTGCTGTGGGACATCCAGCCCCAGTGCTGGATCTGAGCCCAATAGGGAAAAACAGTGTAGCCAAAGCGCCTGGGGCTATTTCACTTAAAATGAGACCAGGAGGCCTTTGCTTTGGCTGCTGGGGTGAAAGGAAATAGGCACCTTGTAACTCAAACTGGAATAGGAACTGTGTTTTCTCATAGAAATAGTGATATAACAGAAGTATTGCCTTTTTTATTTTTCTAGGACCCTGTATATCTCCTGGGAGATGACCCCAGAGAGATGCCAGGTGCCCCAGTCAGATAAATGCCGGCCTTGTGCCCGGGAAGCAAGACCGAAAATGTCCATTGGGGCAATCTGGCATGGCCCTTACCTGGACAGAAAGGGTCTCTAGAAAACCCCGTGCAGTGTTGAAAGTAGATGTTGCTAGGAGTCACATCTATTTGCCCTGGCCCTTCATGTTTTTCTTTCTCTCATTTGGGGTGTTTACCTCATTTGTCAGAGTGCCACAGCATAGATAAAGCAAGTTGAGTTACCTGAAACCTCTGCCGTGTTTATCTGAATCCTTGACTGGCCTCCGTTATCTGGAACCGACCTCTTTGCTGCTTTGTTGACTTAGGACAACCAAGCGTGAGGGTTCCCCTCTCTAAATCATGCCCATCCTGCTAACTTAACAGGAAAGAGGCTGCTAAAAGACACACAGACCCACTCAGGTGATCCTCTGTTGAGTACTTCGTTGTGAATAACACTGGCCAGGAAGTCTGGCTCTTGAGGAAGAATGCTTCTCGAATGGATGCATACATTCCATTTCATCCACACTGAAGCCACCCAACTTTAATGAGAAAAGACTGTAATATAAAAGATGACTTTTTATTTTAAACTTTTCAACTGGGCAAGTTCCATTTGATTTTTAAAAAAGAGCCCAAGTGTTCTGCGATGTTAGCCAACCGTAGCTGGTGGCCTTATCGGTAATTCCTTACCATCCCACCTCAAGTCAATGCTCTCAAGTCAGGAATTCTTCTTGCTTTCTCCTTTTCAAGAATGGGGAGCTTTTAGTCCACAGAAGATAAATATTTGCAGTTGGTCCTAAGATTTTCTCTGGAAGAACACAATCTTTCCAGTCAATCGGCTTTCAAACCTTTACCCACATTTCCAGAAATCCAATACATATTTCTGCCTACATTTTACTTAGCTTTCAGTGCCACAGAAGGAAGTGTCTACTAAGGGATTTGGATGAAAGGGCCTCTGGGAGGAATGGTTGATGAATTGGTGTCTTTTTTGTGGAACTTGGGAGAAAAGGTTTAAATACAACGAAGTTAATTTTTATCTCTATTCCTGCAATGATTTACTAACAAGAGGATCTGAAAAGAGAAACTCCCCGGCCAGTATCATATCTCCCACTGCACACTGGGGTATTAGGTTACGGCCCTGTTTGCCTTTCTCCCATGGTGAGTTTATGATTATACTTCTAGATGACTCTAACAAAGATAGAGAGTCAGGATTAAAGATGAGCTCATCTCTGAAGAAGGAAATGAAGGGTCTATTTGTACCCAGTAGTTCAGGTTTATAAAAATGGGCAGGAGTTTGCTATAAACACTTGAAGAAAATATCAAGGTTATTTATATCAATTACGTATATATCAATTCTGAAAGGGAGTTTTAATGCGTCGGCATTGCCATTCTAGTGCTTGTTAATACTTTTTGACAAAATAGAAGGAAGATCTGGGACTGAAGACTGAATTCCTTAAGATAGCATAAAGCAGCAAAGGTATTAAGGAAAACCAGGTCACTTGCTAACGATCTAAATGGGATGTCTTTTTTTAAATGATGCAATATATTTTGAACAAATGTCAATTGCATTATTGAAACTTTTAAAATCCAGAGTCTTTCTTTAGAGCTTTAATACGTTCAGCCCCAAGTTTTTCTTCTTAGCGAAGGTCAGTATGGAAAAACATTCACTCACTCATTCACTCAGCAAATGCTCAAGGTCCCAGGTCCCGACACCAACGTCATTCAGGTTACAATGCTATGAAAAGTAACAAACAGTGTGACATTTCCTTTCTTGTTGGAATGACATTATCTAAAAGAGCGCAACTACTCGCTACTTGCTTTTCCTTTACAGAGGTTTCAAGGGTCACACTTCCCTATAATATGTTACTTTGACACATTTTGATAAATTTCGTGGCTGTGAAATGAGGCAGCTGACCCTGAGAGTCTCTATTTATCTTTAAATGAACAGATCTTGGGTGTATGAAAATTCAGCCTAAATGGCTTAGATCCCACCTAGAAGTTAAAGAATTAGTTTTCTAAACGTATAAGCAAAAGTTTACTCCTTCTCATATTACTGATTTATTTTACGTGAGATTGTTTTTTTGTGTTTGAACTCTGTCCACCAGAACTGGATTGAGATATTCAGGGAGTGGGTGTAAAGCAATAAATCTGATTTCCAGGGGCCACTCATCAAAACTCAATCCTCTTATTTTGCAGTTACACCATGGACAGAAAGTTCCGCAAATCACCTCCTCCTAATTCGAATCAGTACAAATGGAATGAAAGCAAACAGAATTCTGGCCGTAAAGGTGATCGTTCTTTTGTTTCCCACCGTACACCTAAGTTTGCTCCACTGCCTTCCTTTGTCCTAAAAGTCTGAAGATGGCAAATCTTCCTGTCACGTACAGGACAGGCATTAAAGGTCTGAAATGGAATTAATCAAACATCATTTCAGGCTATTTTTGTTAGTGGAACTGGAGGCAAAAATTAAAACGTGCTTTTGCAAATTTACTTTTTAACATTAAAACACTGCCTGACATTTCTGTCTCCACGGGCTCTTGAGGAAGTTGCGGAGCACCTGACGTTCAGGAAGCAAGAGCAAGTAACCATTAAAGCATCACCTTCCTTGTAAGAGTCAGAATGGTCCTTATGAATCCTCTGGAGATGCTGACAGGTGAAGGAACTGAGGGGAGATAATCATGGCCCAGGGCAGCTTCGGCCTCTGGCATATGTCCAGTTCCTTGAGGAGGAGGAGGAGGAGGAGGAGGAGGAGGATGTTATCCTTCGCCATCACCTTACGTGTCCGGAATAGCTCCACACACTTACCATGCTTTCACTGTATCCCTGTGAAACACACGACCTCCAGATACAGCCGCATCCAAAAGGGAAAGGTGATGAGGCAGGCGAGGAGGGCGCTAGCTCGGCTCCTGTCTCCTTAGTTACACCACGTCAAGCCTAAGCACAGCAGGAGACATTCCGGAGAGCCAGGTGGAGTGCGGGAGGGACCTCGGGGAATGTTCTCGGAGGGGGCCCGGGAGCCGATTTTACCTTATGGGGAAGCAGGTGACAGTCAGAGGAGAACTGAGGTCGACGAAGCCTTCCGGCGGGGAGCAGTGAGGAGCCCTGCCCGGTACCGTTTTCAGGTCCGGGTGCTGGCTTGATTCTTCACACACCTGCCACAAAGCCAGGCCAGAAGCCAGCGAAAAGAGCGCCCCCTTAAAGCAACTTTCCGCTGCCTTCCCGATGCCCTCTAATCGGTGCAGGGAGAGAGCTGATGATGAACAGCGCCCGAGCACAGTCGATGCTGATGTGCCTCCAGCCCGGCCTTGGCCTCGGCTCCCAGCCCCGAGGTCCCGGGCCTCAGGCTCCTTTGCCGGGAGCTGCATATGCTCATCCACAGCAAGCTCACCCTGATGGGATTTCCTAAGCGTCATCCTGTTTGAATACAACATAACAGAGCACAGAAACTAATAAACGTGCTTTATCTACACGCTGTGGTTCGGGGCCGCTAGAACTCCGAATTCAGATTTAGGAGGCACGCGCTTCACGTGAGCAAAGCCCTGACATTTTTAATCAGCCCTCCGCGCTGCCTGAACACACGATGTGTCAACATGAGAAAGTGAGAGTACTGTCTGCAGCTTCCAGTTTTCAGCGCTCTGATTAGGCGTACACTGTCAGCTTCACTTGTACTTGATCCATAAAAAGAGTTGCATCGTGATATTCTCTTCAGATTCTGGCAAGCTTTATTGATGGCTTACATGTCTGACTTCGTTTGGATTCTATTAAAAACTCAAATTTGTTTTTTTAAAGTGATGAATGACTTCACTTTGCAGGTGTAGTTTTTCATATTCCCAAATAATATTTCTGACCTTGGGAAAGATGTAGATTGAATACTCTCTGTTAACCATCCATAGATTTTTCACGTGTGGGTTACACACTGAAAAACTGTTAAGAACTTTATATTTAATAGTCCTTATGACATCTTATTGCACAGAATAATGTAAGGGTTGTGGTTATTCCTATTTTACCGAACGAGGAGGGGAAGCAAAATTTCAGGATTAAAAAGAAAAAAACAGACCGTATTGATGGTGATTGCGAAAATGAATTGGTAACTTCTGAAGCACAATGATAAGCCCAAGTTTTTCCTACCAGTTAGGAAAATAATCTTTACACAGAAAGAAATCTTTATACGAAAAGAAGCTGCTCTTAAACCGTATGCTGCTTCGCAAAGGTATCCTATGGTCCCACGGGGGTCAGAATATGCCTGCCTTAGCAAAGACCTACCACCACTTCTAGAAAACCAGATGAAAGCTAGTCTTCTCCTCTGAAGAACAGATACTATTTAAAGTTAACTTAATCTGATGTCCCAACTCTATTTTACTCTCCCAATCATCAGAGAATACGCCAGTAACTGCCTAAAATTCCTCAAGACAGCACAGAATGTGGGGTATATGCTATTCTTGCATTTGTACTCACAGTTAAGATACAGGGCATCATGCCTGTGCAAGTAACAAGGAAGAGCTGTCAGAGGTCTTCTAAAACAGATGCACAACCTTTTATTTATTACAGACCTTTTTATTGTTACAGCTGTACCATCATTATATTTCAAAATAATTCCTTATGCTCTGTTTGTTTGAACTGTGAAAGAACAGTCACTGTGCCTTTGTAAAAATGTCTTACTGGAGAAATCTTATTTTTTTTTTTTTTTTTTTTTTTTTTTTTGTGGTAGGCGGGCCTCCCTCTGCCGGGGCCTCTCCCGCTGCGGGAGCACAGGCTCCGGACGTGCAGGCCCAGCGGCCATGGCTCACGGGGCCCAGCCGCTCCGCGGCATGTGGGATCCTCCCAGACCGGGGCGCGAAC
>NC_041233.1:120766928-120790931 GCF_002837175.3 Physeter macrocephalus | reverse complement strand
CCCGGACCGGGGCGCGAACCCGGTTCCCCCGCATCGGCAGGCGGACGCGCAACCACCGCGCTACCAGGGAAGCCCTTTTTTTTTTTTTTTTTCTGTTTTTTTTTTTTTTTGAGAAATCTTATTCTTGACTGATCAGCCTTAGGACTTAAAGTACATTTCACTTGACTGAGCTGCCATCTTTGCCAGACTGTATCTGAACGATAGGAATATGGAGTGGCCCGGCTTCGGAACTGCTAAGGTCGACCCATGGGTCCTATTTTAGGCACAAACTATGTACGTGACCAAAGCAGGAATCTAAAAATAATTTTGAAATAATTAAACTGTGAACAAAGATATCTAAGAGAAAAACCGGCTTTGGGACAGAAATACATTTCCATCATGATTGTATCTTTCCTTTTATTCTCAAGTTAAATTTGGCAGAGAAACGGCCAAAAAATCCTTCCACTGAAGAAAAAGTTATATCTTAAATGAATTTCATATTTTATTCTTTTAAATTATATTCAAATATTATATAGTTTACAAAAATCTGAGTCGTCTCATGAAACACTGATTTGGTCCACCAAAATTTATCGACATAATTTCTCTTCTACTCCTTTGTTTACATCGTAATTGTGGGATAAGAAGATCCTAGGCAAGGGTAGCAAACAGGAAGTTTTACCCACATAAAAATTCCGATGAAAACCAAACCAACTCCCTCATGCCCCCCCGCCAAAGAAGGGAAGTATATTAAATTTTCTTTTAAGTTCACTGGAAAATTTCCATTCCGTCCACTTTGGTTTATTTTGGGCCATGGATGTGCAGGTTTATTTTTATGGTTGGTTACGTGTATGCTGCCCAGAAAACAGCCTACTGTACTAACGTCAGTGCAGAAGCACAATGCGTTGAAGAGCTGCCCCAACTCTGTTTCTACTGCAACAGCAGCCAGTTAGTACATAAGGTTTGGAGGCACGTGGAAAGGCTGTATGAAAAACCGTACGGCGACAAAGTACATGTTTCTGCAAAGATGGTATTCTGCCCAGTAAGTCAGACACAATTAAAATAAAGGTCTTCCCCCCTACAGTTTTGAATGAAACATTCAAGAATATCAAAGGAAAGGACCCGTGTGTTTTGATATTCCAATAAAGTGAGTGAAGGGAGCAGCTACTGAGTTCAGAGCTAGAGATTCGCCCACCACCTGAACCAAGGGCTGTCCTTGATTTGCCCTTGATGGAGGGTAGGAAACACTAACAGGTATATGAGAAACAGGGTTCCACACCATCACACGGTTCGGGAATCTCCTCCATTTCTGACCTCTGACATTTGTCTTTGTTAATCAATATCTGTAAACTCTATGTAACACAGATGAGAAGAGCTATCGTGTCATTCAAAAAGATACATGCACCTCTATGTTCATAGCAGCACTATTCACAATAGCCAAGACATGGAAACAACCTAAATGTCTATCGACAGATGAATGGATAAAGAAGATGTGGTATATATATATATATATCAATATATACAGTGGAATACTACTCAGCCATAAAAAAGAATGAAATAATACCATTTGCAGCAACATGGATGGACCTAGAGATTATCATACTAAGTGAAGTAAGTCAGAAAGAGAAAGACAAATACCATATGATATCACTTATATTTGGAATCTAAACTACGACGCAAATGAACTTATCTACGAAACAGACTCACAGACTAGGGGAGGGATGGAGTGGGAGTCTGCAGATGCAAACTATTATATAGAGAATGGATAAACAACAAGGTCCTATTGTATAGCACAGGGAACTAGATTCAATATCCTGTGATAAACCATAATGGAAAAGAATATAAAAAAGAATGCATATGTATGTATTAACGGAATCACTCTGCTGTATAGCAGAAATTAACACAATGTTGTAAAGCAACTGTATGTCAAGGAAAAAAGAAAAAGAAGAAGAGCTATAGTGAAGTGGGTTGGTGAATAGATAAAGGGGTCTCAAAGTGGAAATAGTAATAATGGCCCACGCCATCCCCTTCCCATCCATTTCCTTATCCATACGTTTTCATCTGTATTTGGAACTATAACAGATAAGGAAATGGATAAAGAATAAAGACCAATAAGTGAATGCCTTTAAAATTTTAACCCCCAAATATCAGAGAAACCAACTCTGCTATGCTCATCACTGAAGGGAATCTTTAGGTCTGTGGTAATTTATAACAGATAAATGCAAGAGAAAGTCGCATTATAAAAATAATAAAATATGTGACTCAGGGTCTCACTTAATATTCTTACTCATCTGGGGTCCCGAAACAAAAATGGAAAACCATTTTGATAAAACAGATGTTGAATGGTCTCAGTGGAAAATGATTGAAGGCTTGCACCATGTAATTATTATAAAATACCACACATCTGGTACAAAGTTTGGCCTTAAATCAAAAGTCATTTAGGACAAAATGAGCAAGGAGACTTCTGGCCTCACGAAAGTCTGAGCTTGTAGTTTATAGGAGGATTTCAACTTTACTCTAAATTCTCTCTGTACTGAGTATAATTTATTTCATGACTGAACAGCATGTTTCTCCAAACCACCAACGAAATAATTAGGACGTTAAAAGTGAACCCTGAGCTGTTATTTCAGAGAAAATATTGTAAAATGTAAAATTATACAAAGCAATCCGTTCCATGGGAAAAAAACAATGAAAGCATGTAGAAGGCTTACAAATGACCTCTTCATTCATGAAAAGCTAAGGTCTCAAAGGAACGCTGGAATAACTTGCATATGAGTTTATCACTAATCCATCATCAGGAGAAAACCCTAAGCTGAGAGGACCCTGCTAATGTATGCTGCGCCCACTGGAGCAGAGCGGCAATGTTCTGGCTGTGATATTTCTCTCCATCACTACAGCCATCTGTCCTTCACGGGTCACATCCACTACGTACCATCAGCAGCGTTGCTCCGCATTTATATTTATCAAAAGTCAAATCTTGAAGCTGGTAATGCCTTGCTTTCTTTCCACCTTGAAAGTGCAATGTGAGTCCTAAGTTAATCTGATAAATAAGAATAACAGGATATTACCGCAAAACCCCTTCTGAGTAAACAACTCTCTCAGAGGAAGGCGTGATTTTAGAGCGGAAAAAAGAAAAACTTTCAGTAACGAAATAACGCTAGTAAGAATGAATCCGAGAACTCTTGGAGTTCCCTTAATTAGAAAAGCACAGCTTAAAAAATATGCTTGTATTGTGAATTTTTTAAAGATTCATTTCAAATACACAATTTTGCTATTTATTGTACTTTGTTAGACTGCTAAATTGTTTCAAGTTTATCCATCTTCTGAATTTTACTTTTTTCATCCACAAAGATGTTATATCTTAAAAATAACTTTAATGTTATATGTAATATGCTAGCTTTACAATATCAGCAGTACTTGGAAATAAATGAAATGCGCCTTACTTAGCCAACATACAGTGTTTTATCGATATACAAACAGAAAAATGTCATTTAATGAGACGATTAAGAAAAACACGAGCTTGGTGTCTTAAAGGTTATCCATTTTAGGTTACAGTAATTGAGCCCAGTCACTTCAAATGTTTAAAACATTCCACACCCTCCGCCAAATGTTGAAGAAATAACTCTGCCAGAATTTCAGTACAGAAAATTTTAGAAGGCTGTTCAAATCCAAAGAAAAGGAAAAATATATATTATTGCTGAAAGTCGTACGTGTGTTCTGCTTTCCAATGAAAACCATGGCCAAATAAGCTTTCATTAAATTGGAACAAGATGACAAATACTAAAGCTGAAATGCATACAGTACATTGAAACATTAAACATTACATAAGGTCTCTAACACGTGACAAAAAAATTTCGAGACACAAAGTAAAAGAAAATATTCTCAGTATCTTAACAGCTGTCTCCTCTTTCCCCCAAGACACACAAATAAAATAGGTAATGGCCTTTGAAACCAAACTTCAGTTTTTAAAACAGGAAAGAAGGAATGCTGGTTAATTCAGACACTTCACTACCAAGATGCCACACATGTAGGAATATTTACAGTAGCTGCAAACACAGAGTACCTGGAGACCCTTTTTCCACAGTCAGGTGAAGTGACAGACTGTCAGAGACTCACTCACCACAAACTTCACCTTCACGACAGTAACTCGTTGTATATAAAACTGCAAACTGGCAGGCGAGCCATGATCTTCTTGCACAGCAGTTTGGGGTACATTTTCCATCTTCTATGAAGGTTATAACAAAAACTGAACAACTAGTGCATTTTACAGCTCAAATGGGCCATGGCATAATACAGAGACTGGGGGCAGGGCTGGGGGACTTGTTTTGTCATAGCCTGTAGGAGCAAGCAGAGTTGCCAGTTTTTCTCTGACCAGGTAGTTGAAATATCACCAGTTGCCGATGCCAAGAAAACACATAGCTAATTTTCACATGCAAAAACATATCCTTGTAGGCAAATTGTACCAGTTACGGGAGCACCCTGCTGACTGTAACAGCAAAATGCTAATCCAAAGGGGACCACTGCTACCAGCTCCCGCCCAGTTGCTTTCATGCCAAGGAAATGCTTAACGTGTTGAGAATTCAGTTAGGAGGTTCTATGAAAATACAAAGTCTCGACTATTTTAAAGATGAAAAAACATTTACCAGCTTAAGTATTCAGAAACAGTGTGTCTACTCACTCCCATTTAAAATATTTTACCAAAAACATTTACTCTTATAAGTCGTATTTTAACCAGGGTGTGAATTTGGCATTTGATGTCGACTCATTCCTTTAGGTACCTCTTAGCTATTACAGGCTGTAGGCAATGATTGATAAGCTTAGTAGTCAACGCATGTGAAACCTGAGATGGTCTTCCTAAAGCGCACAGGCTAGCTCACTAGCCTGACCAAGTCCAGGGCTGTGCATGGTGTAAACATAAGTAAGTAATAAATAAATACTTGCTGGATGATGCTGAGTGGATTGAACTGAACTGAATTGAACTGAACTGAACTGAAGTGAATTGAAGTGTGGGCAACTCTCCATTTTAACTCCCAAATGACAGGCCAAGTCTTTGGACTTATTCTGTATAAGACCCAAGGTGTCGCCAGGTTCTAAGAGGAACTTATCAAATGCTTTCTGATGCTAATGTAATGACGTCTTCTTACCCTAAAGAAAGAAACCTAGCTCTCACCACAGATGTATCAGCTATTAGCGAAATAAAAACTGAAAACGTAACATTTTACCTTTCCTCCAACTTGCCATGGCTTTGATAACCACATTTCAGGCCTTCAGCCATCAAGCACGTAGACTTTATTACCTCCTCTTTGCATGTAGTTTGCTGCCGGGAATTCAGTACAGTGAGACGTAACTCTATATGAGACACTTTCACGTTTCTTTGCTCCTTTTCCCCTCCCACTCAGTCAAGTTTAAGTCAGCTAATACTAACTGGATAGGCAGTCAACAACCACTAAATTTCTACTACGTGTAGTATACAGAACAGCACCACTGAGAGAGAGGGGTACACAGAGGAAAGCTGCGTAATTGTCCGGTAACGTCAATGACCCCAGGAGAGGTGGGGTGTGTGTGTGTGTGTGTGTGTGTGTGTGTGTACGCGCGCGCGCGTGTGTGGTGTATGCGTGTGTGCGTGCGTGTGGGGGGGGTGTATGCGTGTGCGTGTGTGGTGTGCGTGTGTGTGTGCGTGCGCGCGCGCGTGTGGTGTATGCGTGTGTATGCGCGTGTGGGTGTGTGCGCGTGCGTGTGTGTGGTGTATGCGTGTGCGTGTGGGTGTGGGTATGTGCGAGTGTGCATAAGTGTGTGTGCGTGTGTGTGTGTATCTCCCTGCCGCTGTCCCTGCCGTCCTTCTCTCCAGAGCGATAAGCATATGACTCACAGCCATTTAATACCGGTCCAGGATCTGGAATCAATTTCACCCTCAGTAGAAAACAAAAAACACAACCAAAACGCAACCCCTCCCACCCCCAAACCTCAATGTGCTCTAGCTTCATACGTAGAGGCTTCAGTGACAAGTGTCCTCCATACCGGGTCCAACCTTGCGTTTCACTTTATAGTACAAGCAGACCCCGTTTTATTGCACTTCGTTTCACTGCGTTTTTCACAAATGGAAGGTTTGTGGCAACGTTGCGTGGAGCAAGTCTATCGGTGCCATTTTTCCAACGGAATTTGCTCACTTTATCTCTATGTGCCACATTCTGATAAACCACCCGATGCTCTAAACGTTTTCATTATTATTATTTCTGTCACGGGGATCTATGCTCAGTGATCTTCGATGTTACTATTATAATTGTTTTGGCATTTTTTAGTAATACTGTACTTTTAAATTCAGGTGTGTACATTGTTTTTATAGACATAATGCTATTGCACACTTAACAGACTACAGTGTAGCATAAACATAACTGTTCGATGCGCTGGGAAACCAGAAAAGCATCGGATTCGCTTCATCGCCATATTCACTCGATGTAGTGGTCTGGAACCGAACCCACGGCGTCTCCGAGGTCTGCCTATAAATGGGTTTCCGCCTTGCTCCTGAGACAACGATCCCTGTAGCTGGAGTCACTGTATTTGAATTTCAATTTTCACAGACTGTCCAGCGCACCGGCTTCTCCAGGGCTAAAAGTCCTTCTTTAGTATTGAATCCCACACTTCCTGAAGCCATCTCAGGGGTTACCGTGCATAAGCCCTAAATGAAGTCACAGGTGGGCCCGGCGTGCAGTTCTACTTGATAATTATTCACCCGCGGAGGAAGCGGAGGACAAGTCTGCAACAGCGGTTCTCAAGATGTGGTCTCCAGGGCAGCCTCGGCCCAGACCTACTGAATGGAGGCTGGGGGGATGGGCTCAGCTTTAACATCCCTCCCGGGGATTCGCAAGCTCCCTGAAGTTTGAGAACATCGTTTAGGGTAAGAGTTTGCCCGTGTTTGACCTCCAGCCCTGGGCAAGCACTCTTCTAACCTTCCTGTAGCCTTGGAGAAGTCATCTATAAAGTGGAGATAAAATATACATCTTAGGATTAGAACAGATGCTTCACGTGGTCCCAGGGACACACTCAGGGCTCAACTATGTCGTCCGCTCCGAGACTCTCCGTTCATCCCCTTGTTCTGCTCTCCCCTTTCGCTACCTGTCTTCATAGCCCGCTCGTATTTTTTTCTCAGATTGAGTCAGGGTCTCAGCGGGGCCTCATTTCCAGTCCAGATCCATCTAGGTTTTCCTCCTCCTTACACAGTTAACTCTTCATAATTTCTAACATATAATGATGTGTACAGTTGCATTTGACTATACGTATGGTTTCATGATTCCTTTATTATTAGTCTCTTGCTTTTTCATTTGTACTGTATATTGACCGGAAGGATTTGTTTCTTTTATAAAATCCAACCTAAACTAAGTTGGATTCAAAAGAAGCCATAGACAAATACAAAGTCTTCTTTTGGTAAAAAAAAAATCTAAATAAAGGATTTTACGGGAAATCCATAATCAATCTGAGATGATTTATGTTAACTAAAAAATGCAGAGTAATTATGATAACCCCTATTTTTGCTCGCTTACCTGGTGCCACAGCCACCGTTACTTTATTTAAGAATCACAACTATCCCGTGACATAGATACTATTAGTCCCATTTAGGGGGTAAAGAGACAGAGGCGCAGAGGATTTTAACAACCAGATGAAAGTTTCACAGTCATAAGTGGCAGAGACAGAATTCAAACTCAGGGCTGTCTGACTCCAAAGACTGTATTCTTTTACCGCCCCTAGAAATATAAGGCTTCATCATAATAATGAAATTTCATTTAGACCGCCACACTCTACAAAAATGTGGATAAACTGGATGGGAGCCAGAGATAAATCCAGGTGATGAAAGGAATAGAATGAATGAGTAACGAGAAAAACGAGAGAAAAATCCAAATGTGCTTAGGTTGAGGAAAAAAGTGAAATATGACATAACTGTTTATGGAGCAAAATGTAATTATTGTAATGACTTAAAACAGCACAGTCTAGGGAGGGAGAATGAGCTGATTCTACGAAAAGAAAATTTCAGGCAAAATCTTTCATAACCATCCCAAAACAATTTTATCTTGAAGAACTTCTGGATTTTAGCAACTTTAGAAAAGAGTGAAAAATTATCACCTGAGGCATTTCAGATAATCCAGACAAATGTGAAATAAAATAATTCTGCCGAGGCAGAGAGAAACTGAATGACATCTTGGTTCTTGTCAAACTTTAATTTTTATGTTTTACAAGTAAAACATTTTTATTTTTTAAAAGTATATGCATTTATTCTTCAAGGCTCTTGGATCTCCTGGCTAAATAATGCATGTCTAACCTTTAATGTTTTCATTTCCCTTTTCATGGGCTCTGTAAGTAAAAAACCCCCAAAATGCTTAAAGAAAGCAACAACTAAACTAAGTATTTTAAGCATAATATTTCAGACTAAAAGGAGGTTTGAATGTTCTTGGCCTAATTAGACTTATTAGATAGTGCATTAATTTAGTACTTTTATTTTACATATTTAGCCATGAGGGCAAAATTCTACCCAAGCGATTTTTATTTTTTAATCCCCTATTGATGAATACTCCCCCAAAAGGATTTTCAATCTTTTAATTTTACTTTTATTTTTGTGGCAACAAACATCAGTTGTGATAACGTGGTGGAAGTTTCTAGCCAAAGCTGCTAATGGGTTAATTTTCTGAAAGAACCAGACTGTATAAGGGGCTCAGTGTTATTCTTAAAATGCTTAGTATATCCGTTTGTTTCAGGTGTCATATCAGGGACAAATCAATGTGTTAAAAAGTGTCTGATAATATTGTTGAGGGATTAATCTCACAGACTAGATCATCGGCACGATTATCTTTAGATTCTGTGAGCACACAGTTCCATTTTAAGCATAAAAAGCCCTCTAATGCCAAACTATGAGAACCTATGTTTCGAATGATCTGCCACCATTCAATATTTAATCCTGCAATGGAAGTCACTAAAGGGATACAGCAAAGTAAGAAGATGAATGACTCGTGACCTCAAACTTGCAAAAGGACAACCCAAACAATTCATCTTTCTGGCCTGTGCGGCATTTTTTTATCCAGTATTCCTATCACTTCTCCTCAGTCTGGGGATTGTCGATTGATCAATGTCACATTAGCAAATACTTGAAGTGAGAGCTGGGAATTTAGGCAATCCATTGTTTATGCTTTAAGAATATTCTGGTTCAATTTAGTTTATCTGAAGTCTAAAATCAAGGACTCGTGATTAAAAATCAATTTAGTTCTCTAGACTACATTTTTAAGCAACTGCAGAAAGGATGACATAAAATAATCCAGTGTCTTTGAAAAGCGAAAAAGATAAACGATGAAAACAAAAAACTTAGACCTTCAGGCCTCAGAGCTCACACAGAATTGTTTGAAATTATACAGCTCTCAGTTGCAATAAAACTGCACTTCAGTTATTAAGAGGATACATTCCACCCCGATTCATTGGTTAATTGCTTATCACCACATCACTCTGGCACGCGATCGTATGTTTTGCACAAGTTAAGTGGAGTCAACCCGATGCATATAGGTGGTCAGTGCATACTTTTATAACTCTTTGCTTCTGTGTGCACACACGCTTCAGTTGTGCAAAGGGTAGTTTTGTTTTTATAGTGAAGTGGAGGGGGCGCTGAGTACAGACAGGGTAGATAAAGGTACTCTTCTCGGCTCCTAATAAAACTCCCTGTAACAGAAAAACATTCTCAGATTTCTTCCCCAGAGAAATCAATATAAACTAGGCAGCAAAAGAAACCAATGAGCTGTTCCACAAGAAGTTACAGGCCAAGCATGGCTCTTGCACAGAGCTTAAATGCATTGGTGACCTTCCTAAGTAACTACCCTGTAGGTCTTCAAATAGCCCAAGGGTGGTGTTTGTTTTCTTCTTACATTTTGTCTTGAATCACCATGTGCTACCTACAAGTGATTCTTCCCTGGGATCACAACTATAAAATTGTAATCATTCTCTGCCCAAGCAGAGAATTTCTGGTCAGTCAATAAGAACTCTAAATGACTCTTGGGTCATAGCATCAAGCTGGTCACATTTCACTTGGTATCTAATTAAAGCCAATGGTTTTGAGAAACGGAAGGGAAACCGTTAACGCATATTACAGGTATCATTATTATTATGAACATGCCAGCGATACTCTGTGATAAAGTGCCATTGACTTCCTGCCAGCTCTCATGGATTGGTGACATTTTGTTAACCAGTCTACTAAAAAAATCTATACCAGGATATTAGATGGTATTTAAAAATAATATCAAACAAGGGATCAAGTGAAAGGAACCTTGTATCTTAAAAGATGATAACTGCAAAGTCCACTAGCTGTGTTTGTCAGCTCTGTCTACTCTGTGTAATTTAATTACTGTGCTTATTATGAAATGCTAAGATAAAAAGTATCTTCTGGGCAGCATACATGTGTTAAATAAATTAGACCTGTGCAATGGTCATTTCTGTATTTTGATTATACAGTATTTGCATACATTCATAGCCACCTCATTTCTGTATGTTATTATTTTCCTGCTTTTCATTTTGCTTTTATGTTTGTCTAAAGATGCCTATGTTTATGGCTTGTGAATAGAGTCAGGACCATTCACAGCATTTTGCTTTTTTGTTTTTAAAATAGTATTAATCCATCAGGTTTTTATGGAAGCAATACAACTCTCTTAGATGACAGGAAATACTGAAGTAAACACTCTTTCCTAATGACTTGTCAACAAGTGCAGGGAAATAAGGAGGAAGAGGATTCGGAGGTAAAGATTTAAGTAAACTAATGTGTCGCTTAAAAGGACATTTTCTGTTAGTTATTTTTAATGATGTGCTGTGTAGAGATGGCGATGGAAATGGATCTCATTAAGAGGAAACACTCTGATGGTATCTTTTATCCCACTAAGACAAACTGCCATTTATTATTCTTTACTGTCTCTTTCCCCACTGGATCTTTAACTTCAGTCTACACAGACACTCACACATCTCACCAATCCTTAAAATAAATGTCTACCCGTATTTAGTTCCTCTCCTTTCGATTTTGCACCCCAGATAGCTCTTCTCATTCGCTATTAAACTTCATTGAAAAATAGCCAGGACAGCTTCTTCTGGTTTCTCACTGCTTCCTCACTTATCTCCTGCGTTTGGAAGACCCACTTCCTCAAGAAATTAATGTCTCTCTTAATCTGTGTAACAATGTACTCTCTTCAGTCTGTCCCTATTTCTCTACCGCTCCTCACCTGTGTCCTTTTCTATTTCCACCCTCACCTCCAAACGTAGGTCTCCCTCTAGCTTTGGTGGCTTTCCCCTCCGTCTCCTTCTCCCGGCTCTCAGTACTCTCTGCAGAGCAATAACTCATGGCTCCACGGGGTCGTCTGGCTCCCCAAGTCTGCATTTCCAATCCCCATCTCTCTCTTGAGCACCAGTTCTGCTTTTCCAAAAAATGCTGGTTATGGATCAGTGGCTGGACCATGTAGTCAAACACATATTTCAAGTGACACGTAATTAAATCTATGAAAGTTACATTGGGGTGTGAGCTTACCATTTATTTCATCTTGGGGCAATGATCTCAAGTTGGGAGGTAAAGCGAAAGATGGGGAGTGAATCAACATTTACTGTTTCACAGTTAAAGCTGTTCCACAGATTTCAGTTTTTCCCTCTCCCCAGCCGGTACCAGACGTGTTAATGCCTCTTATTAATTACCTCAACTCTGTATGGTAGAGCAGGTGGCTATAGTGACAACAGAGAGCAGCCTTGAGGAAGACTTACCCTTAACTGTTTAAATCCCAAAGCCCTTACATCGCATATGAGAATTTTTAGAAACTTGAGCCAAAAGGACATAATAGATAAAATAGCCATTCAATGTGGTATATCAGAAACTTGAGAATACCTGTGGTTGAATTATGAGTGAAATGAACTAAAAAGCAGGGAAAACGCTAGTCAGGTCTAGTCTCTGGAGCATCTATTTAAAAACGAAGGAACAAAACATTTAAGCAATTTGTTCAACTTATGCCTGAAATTGCTTTAAATTAAATATTATGCCATATATCCCCATTGTATCTCAAAAGTTACTTTGGGGTCCATTTTGTAGAGGAAGAAGCCAATTATAAAAAGGATAAGTTCAGAAACATAGAGGAGATTTCTACCGCCTTAGCCCATAAACATTTACTAAGTGCCAACTGTATGCAGGGTGGTGCCAATTATTTCTTCAATGTAGAGAGTTTCCTATTCGTTTATCCCTGTCATTTATAAACAGAGTAAACAGAGAATACAGTACACTGAAATTGACCTTTGAATAAAAGATGCTACAAGCTAAATAATCATTAAATGCCATTAAATTGATCGACTCTGCTCAGTTACTGAAAATGAATGTTGCCTTTTAATTGTGCCCTAGTCTGGGTAGTGAGGCAACATGTGTGCACCATCATTTCTAACAGCTCTGCAGCGACGTTATGATGCTGGAAGCCCCCTAAGAGCCGAGGCCAGGGTCTTATGTGACCGTGTCTATTCAGGGCCTGACAGTGGGTGCTCAACAATTATCTGATGAGAAAAATATGTAAGTGGAGCGAGTCCTATTGGAATCGTTAGGACATCTGGGTTTGATTTTAACCTCTGAGATTTAATAGATGTGCA
The DNA here is from genome assembly GCF_002837175.3 of Physeter macrocephalus. Lineage (NCBI taxonomy): Eukaryota > Metazoa > Chordata > Mammalia > Artiodactyla > Physeteridae > Physeter > Physeter macrocephalus. The sequence continues at coordinate 120,778,328 of NC_041233.1, read as the reverse complement.
ACTTTGTACAAGTTAATTAACTTCTCTACCACTCAGTTCCTATCTATAGAAGAAGACTCCTCCTTCTTACTCATGGGCATGGTCATAGCTTCAAGGGATGGTGAAATAATATATGAAAATCTCTGAAAATGGAAGAACAACTCACAGAGGCAGATATGGTTTTTATTATTAGTCTAACATGAAAGTCTCTAAAAGTCATTTATTTTTTAGGCTAAAATAAGTTTCACAACATTTCGAAAGCATTAAAGAATAACATGCAATTAGGAAAGGGACAAGAAACACGGGAAAGATGGATTAGGGAACAGAATGAACAGCTATTCTCTTAAATTTTATTAAATGAATAAGCAGGACATTGTGCTGGGCCCGACAGGAACTCCCAGGATAATACGGCAATGGACATCATGGCATTCCGACCCAATACTGGACGAAAGCTAACAGTCCTCGTACAAAGTAGGATCTGTAAGTGTCATAAACAAGTTAAGAAGGCCAAAGCGATAGCCATTTTGAAGCGGATCAATAAAAGCCTTCTGGTAACAAAGTCACTTTTGAGATCATCTATAAACATGGACAACTACTCAATATTCTGTAATAACCTATATGGGAAAAGAATCTGAAAAAGAATGGACACGTGTATATGTATAACTGAATCACTCAGCTGCATACCTGAAACGAACACAACAGTGTAAGTCAACTAGACTCCAATATAAAATAAAAATTAAAAAAAAACAAAACATGGCCAAGATTTGGAAGGGGAGAGGCGTGGGGACAGAAGTGTGCTTCAGGCTGAAGGGATCACATCAGGAAAGGCACAGAGCCGAGACAGAGTAATTTCGCGGGAGCACACAGTCAGTTTAGGAAGGCCCCGAAACACGCTACAAACACGTTTTACCGTCACTACATTGCTAACTCTTGCACATCAGGGCCCCTCATCGGCAACCTCAAAACTGACATGGCAGTCCCGCTTTACAAAGCTGATCATTTGCTGCTGCTTTCCAACCAGGTGATCCAACGAGAGCCCTCTGAGGAGTCCTCGGCAACAACAACAACAATAACAAAGAGGCCCTGGCTCTCTTCAAGAATGGGCTTCTGCGAAGATCTCCCTGTTTGTAACGTTCTGTGACTCAACTCGGCATCACACAGGTAAGGCTCAGAGGAAGTGCAGCAGTTAAGGAATTCTTAAGCTGCTTTCCTTTAAAAACATCAGGACGGGGCAGCACAAAGACTTGCCAGGGTCTGTCAAAAGCAAACGGATCTGTAAATCTCAAAACGAGGAATTCTCTGAGCTAAGGAACAGCTGGCCCCGCAGACCCCATAGCCCACCTGGGATCCCCTACTGCAGCCTGTCATTCTTAAAGAGTTTAATGCTAATACAGTCAATGAAACATAAAAGCAGACTGAGGGAGACGGGCTCTGGGCACCCTCTAAGGAATTATCTTATGCTTCATAAAATGACCTTTAAAGAGTCATGGACTAAAACGTAGCTTTGAAACCGCAGCCTTATGCCTTTGCCCAGAAGTAATAACTGATGTTGGTGACTTGTTTACAGGACGATGCACAGTTACACAGATTTCTGCTCTGTCATATTCTTGGTTAAATAGTTGCAGTTCAGATTTCTTTGCTTGTGTCACATCCACTGAGCTAAAATCACTAATTCTTAAAATTGTTACAGGTCATTTTTTTGGCGATAGGTAAAACGGCTTCACAATTACTTTAGCTCCATTTTGAAGTCTCATTTCTCTGGCCTGGGCATAGTTCCTTAACGTCGTTATTTCCTCTGTGAAACGCCATTTGCTCACTTTGCGGAAATGGCTACAACAGTGGTCTGGTTTAGATAAGTTGTTTGAACTTGTAATTTCTGAGCAGAGTCGGTGGGGCAGGGGGGCAGGCCAGCTGGCTGGGGGGTCAGGTGAGTCGAAACACAAAACCAGTACTTTCATCTACGCTTCTCTCTCTTCCCGACACAGGCGCCACACTTACAGTCAAGATGAAAAGTTGGAAAACATCCCAGTTTCATTTAAATGGGAACAGAGATTTGACATGTTAATGATGTGGGATGTACCGAGAGCAGCATCTTCCTTTTTTCCTCCTTTATGACTTCAGACATTTCTGTAGGGACCTTACCATATAACTGAGGTTTAAAACTTCAGTTATGGAAGGGACCAGATTTAAGAACACTGACTAGGGACAGCAGTGCTAAGGAAGGTCTTAAAGCCACCTCGACCTAGAGCACCATCTTCATCTGCCTCCGGGCTGGTTATCAGTCCGCTCTCGTCGCAGGGTCAGCTCCTTTTGGTCATTGATTCCTAACCCTCTCAAAACGGTTCTTGGGTTCGTGATACAGATAGATGTTTCCGAGAAACTGGGGTAGCTAGAGAGTTTCACATTCAATTTCATTTATGAACTAAACGTTAGATTCAAAAGTGTGATAAGACAACAAAGTAGTAGCAAATTTCCGGATGTTCCATGAAGTTAATTTTCTACCAAATGTCCCAGAAAAAAATTAAATATAAAACAAGAAGTGTGTGGCTCAGTTAGTAGGAGGGGTGTAGATTCTGTAGATGCTTGGAAGTCAGGAAGACTATTTTACATTTACAGTGTGAGAGGATGAGGAATTGGTAAAAGTTGCTGCGTAACCTCCTGCAAAGTATCTAAATGCTTAAGCCTCAAATCTTTACCTATCAAACATGGTTAACACTCAAACGCATTTTGTAAGATTGTTTTGAAGATTAAATGAGATAATATATCAAAAGATTTAACACAGCTTAGTGCATAGAACTGCTCAATAAATATTTAGTGCATTATTATTGTTATTATCATCATCACCAGAAGTTTGTTTTTCAGGAAAATAACATAAAAGAAACAGGTTTCAGGAAGCTTGCTTTAGCCATGGCAGAGGGTGGAGAGGGAAGACTGATGAGTTAGGGAGAGCAGGTAGGAAGCGGTCCCTGGATTCCAGAGAAGGGGTGATGGATCTCTGATCTAGGGTGGGAACAACTGGAATGCGGAAGAAGAGACAGCCTTGGAGAAAATAAAAAGCAACCCAAGATATCCAGATGGTTGAAAACACCGTAATTCCCAAGAGTTAGTAAACTCTTCATAATTTGGGAAAGCCCATTCTCCGAGGGAACAGATGTATGTTTACATATTTACTTAACTATATGGAGGAAAGCAAGACTGAATTAATTTCCAATTACTATCCCTTCGAATTTAAGAATTCTGTTTTGTATATCATTCTTTCTCTTCAAAGCACAAACACTTTCAAAAATATATAAGGTTAAAATCCTATCCCTTCTGGGTTAACAGTACCCAAAGTTTCTTGTGAGGTTCTCTTTTGTGAGAACCCATTCTTGGGATAAGTTATTGACTCTTCACAATTTTTAGGGTTCCTAATCATACTGTGTTATGTTTGCTAAAATTTTTTAAGCCAAAGCCACAAAGATCTTCTGTGATTTCTGATTGATTGAACGATTGATCTTCTCCCAACAGTAACTCACTGTGTGTTCAGTATTCACCTTCTCTTTCTTACATTCTAAGTCAGTAAACAGTGAGATTTTGCCTCTTACGACATAACATGACGTTAATTTATAATATCCTTGGTAGAGTTTTCATCTTTTTAAGGTAAACATTACTTTTCCTAGGTATAGGATCAAAGATGACACGATTTTTAAAATGCAGTTTAGATGTCAGTTTAGCTACTTTATAAGAATGCCATTGAAAAAAAATGACAATATGAATGATAATTTATTCTTTCAAGAGAAAAAAACTGTATCTCATGAAATAATTAAGATACATACACCTGTCATCTACTAACCATTTTAAGAAACTCTCAATTTATGTCAGTTATTTGTTGAAATAATTTCTCTTGGAGGCAAAGAAAAGGATAAACAGACAACTTCTTAAAAATTTCAATTTTTTTTTTTACATTTCACTCCCCATTCATTTTATTTTTATTTATTAAAAAAAATAACTTTTAGCAGAAGCTCCTACCAAGTATCAAGTATTGTAATGAAATTTCATTGAACAGGGTAATGGTAACCTGTTATAAGATACACAATAAAACTTCCGTTGGCCAGGTTTACCTTATAAGATCCCTAGCTTGTCCACACGGATTCCCAGCTCAACCTTCTCTTGATTGAATGTTTGGAAGAAGTCTGAACTTCACTCTGGCAAAGCAGAAGGGGGTTCCTTTCTGGGATGCATGAGGACGCCTTTGTGCTAAATCCTTTAATGTACGGCAAGTCCCAGGGAGCTCTGGTTTGGGGTGGGGGGTGGATGGATGTTGAAGAGCTGCCGACCTATCTTTTAAATTCCCTTTTGCACCGAAGCCAGGAGAGTGCTAACTATTTTCAATAGAAAATCCGTACAACTGTTTTGGGGGAGACGGTGCTTATTATTCAGTTTTGAGACTCAACATTAGTCTTCAGCACTTGTAGCCAAATGAAGCCGTGGGTGGAAAAGAAATGTGGAATGCAGGCGAAAGGGAATAAAAGGAAACAAGAAAAGAGTCATGAAAAGACCCTGAAGAAAAGGAAGCGTAATTAGAGGAAAGAGCAAAGCAGGAGATGGCGGAGACAAGGGAAGGCTGCAGCGTGAAGGTTCAAGCTGCCAGAATAGAAGGGCTGTATATCTGGAGAACAGTGAACATCCACTCTGCCAGCAAAGCAAACACTAATATTTCAATATTGGTGGTGTTTTTAAAAGCCAGTGGAAAGGAGCTAAAACAGCCCATTCATCCTACTTACTTTCTAGCTTGTTCAAGGGTGACTTTAGTACAAATTGTACTATGGGTGGCCGGCAATAAATATACCAAATGCATTTCTTTTTTTTTTTTTTTTTTAGAGGAGAAACTTTCTTTTTTATTTTACTTTTTTAATTTTTAAAATTTTTTGGCCATGCCACACGGCATGTGGGACCTTCGTTCCCCGACCAGGGATGAAACCCGTGCCCCCTGCAGTGGAAGCGTGGAGTCCTAACCACTGGACCAGCAGGGAAGTCCCATCAAATGCATTTCTTTGTTTACACTCTTCATTTGTAAACACGCATAAGCAGAAAATTCTTCAGCAACGCCTACCTGCATTTGCTCTGCAATCTTCTCTCCAAGTCCTGGTACTAAACGAAGAACAGTTGACACTTTCAAGAAAAAAAGAAAAATTGAACGGCACAAGATGTTTTGAAAGCAAAATTAGCCAATTCTTCTGAGTACAAACACGTGAACTCCCTTCCCTTGTAATTTTGCCTCTGAATAAAATATCACACGTGAGTCGTATGTATTTCTTCATTTGATAAAATCTACTTCACAGGGTGAGTGTGAAAGATGTGAGCATCATTAAGGAGCCATTTTCCAAGGTTCTTCTCAAATCCCAGGGTCCATCTTGAGCGAAACCTTCAGGCCAGATTTCCCAGCCCAACGTGGATGGCGGAAGGGAGAACGCAAAAATGACCCTCTGCCTGATGGTGGACGAGCTGGAGCGAGTTTAAACGCACACAACGTCTGTCCATGGAAACAGTCCTGCCACTAGTAGAGCCATCATTACCTGAACTTTATATACAAAGTTTTGGGACAACACTGTTGCTTGTCACACTGACAAACACTCTCTCCTTGACCAAACTATTTTTTTAAACCTAACTTTCTCTGTTATTTATCAAATTTTATTTTATTTAGATATAATTGACATATAGCATTACATTCATTTCAGGTGTACAACATAATGATTTGATATTTGTGTACATTGCAAAATGACCACCACAGTAAGTCTAGTTAACATCCATCACTATATATCGTTACAAAAATTTTGTGTGTGTGAAGAAGACTCGCAAGAGCCGCTCTCTCGGCAACTTTCAAATATACAATACAGCATGATCACGCTCTTCTGAGCCCTCCACCGCTCCTGTGGAGCCTGCACAGCCCGGATTTAGCCAGACTCCTGGCACGTCAGCTGAGAGAAAATCCCTCACCCTCCACCGCTGAATGCATTCTCATCCCCCCCTTTGCTATATAAGACCTTGGCCTGCCTCCACCAAGAGCCTTGCTAAGCCAGGTTAACGAGAACTCCCCCGTGCTTGATGTCTCCTCATAGCAAATGCTCCATCCACCAGCCCCTAACCCACTCCTTGGGGATAAATCCCTAATTGTTCTCGTATTCAGAGCTGAAGCCATATATAACATTGAGATCAGCGGACACCTCAACTGGTACCATTTCATCATGTGTCAGAATCAGTTTTTCTTTACCAGTATCAGTTGTATGTGGTCCCAGGCCGTGGACTCCCGATGAGGATCTGGGACGGTGGGAAGCATACAAGGGTGACAGGCATGGCAGAGGGCTTGGCCTGAACATCAGGGGTCAAGATGCCCTCTGGATCTGACATGAGGCGACCGGAACACCACGAGGTCACAAGCCAGAAGTGTGATCAAGACAACGGGTTGGTGAAAAGAGGGTTTTAAAGATCAGAGGAGGGGCTTCCCTGGTGGCGCAGTGGTTGAGAGCCCGCCTGCCGATGCAGGGGACACGGGTTCGTGCCCCGGTCCGGGAGGATCCCACATGCCGTGGAGCGGCTGGGCCCGTGAGCCGTGGCCGCTGAGCCTGTGCGTCCGGAGCCTGTGCTCTGCAACGGGAGAGGCCACAGGCCCGCGTGCCGCAAAAAAAAAAAAAAAAAAAAAAAAAAAAAAAGATCAGAGGAATTCAGGGCTTATAGCTTCACCCTCTGCCTGCCTGCCGTTTGGCGCTCAGAGCTGATCTGGCTGAAGGACCGGGCCAGGATCCTGGGTCACAGGGGTCTGGGATATCAGCGGCAGCCTTAGCGCCAAAGATTTGAAACCTAAGAAGGAAACGGCATCAGGAGCGAGCAACCTGATGATGAGTTAGGAAAATGAATGTATTACGAGAGGAAGAAAGTGGCTCTGAATACTTCTTGCATAAGTCCTTCACCTCCACTATGGATGAGAAAGGGGCTGAGCTTGACTGGGAATGACGTTGTTCAGCTGAGCTATCCTGAACGTGAGCTATGCATCAAAATGACTGGGTGTAATTTGAAGACATCCAAAAACATGAAGTAGTGAAAAAATACCAGACAATCCAAGTCGATTCCCTTAATCAGCCATCTAGTCTAATGTGATTAAAACCAAGAAACATGACTAATGCAGTTTCTTTGAGAATCATCTCCTTTTTCCTTCTTACAAACTGATGAGGAAAATGGTCTAAGCAAATAAGAACCAATTCGGATTTCATTCTCTACCTACTTGCATCTAAATACGATCTTATCTTTAGCAACAAAATTCTTTGGCGCTCTTAAGTGACTATAGATAGTCAATTAAATCCACATTTTAACTAATCATCATACAATTCCCTCTCCAGTAAACTGTATCAGAGCATCATCCCCGGAGGTTTCTCTGCCATTCCTATTCCAAAAGCAAAATGCATATTCTAATTATGATCTTGCAAGGTCAAAAATATTTACTCAACACCTTCACTTTGCAGCAAAATATGAGCAACCTCTGAGTTAAGAGTCCTTCTTTGCTTTGGATAAATAAGACTCAGCTCTTCATTAAGAAAACAATAACCACAGAATCTTTCATGGAGTTTTCTATCTCTATTCAAATTTCCAGTCCTAAAAAGAAGTCAACTGTCCCTATTCTTCCCCCATATCATTACTTTTCCTTTATGGTTACAGATCTTTATTCATCCCAGTAACTAACCCAGCCTGGGGCCCCCAGTCTTTTGTCCACACCCCCCCATGGTCTCTCATCCTAACACACTGACACAGATATAACTGGAGTGGCCAGGAAACCAGGAAGACACACTAGGGATCAATTTATCTTTGGCAAGGGAATTGACTAATAGGTTTTTTCCTGTCTCTAATTTCTGTGAGTTCCCTTTGTCAGGGGGATTCTCAGACCAGTTCTTTCCTAGCTGTCAAGAGCACCTGCTCTCAAGCCTGGGCTCAGCACCGGTCAGGCCCTCGTACAGCTGTCCGATCTCATCCCTGGTCAGAGCACACGCGTCCCTCCGGGACCACGTCAGTGGAAAGGCTCCAGTGCAAGGAGGCTTCTGGTTCACGTGGGTCCTTGGCTGAGAGCACAGAGGCAGTGAAGAGCAGTCACCATCCCACAGACTCGTCCACTTCCCCCAGCCACTGGGGGCCCAACAAGAGGAGGTCTGACATAAGGTCAGGAAGGCAGAGAGGACGCGCGGCAGAGACTTGGCGATAAGATTTTCCTAAATTATTCCGGGATGTCAGCCAAAGCCTGGGCTAACCTCAGTTGCGTCACTGGTAAACGAACCACGCGCCTGCTGAAACGGTAAAGCAAGATGTGGCCTTGGTTACATTTTGGGAAACTGGTGAGTTGTGTGAGCTGCATAAACTCTCACAGTTGGGAGACATTTGAAATAATAATGTTGAATATTTTTCCATCTCTGAGTTTATTTTTTACATTGAGTTCACGTTTGTCTTGATATTATCAAAACTGACCCACATCATCAACAGCATATGTATATGCAATGCACAAGCATAACTGATCCATAGCAGAACATGTGCATTTATCCTACATCGTGTGTGAGTTCAGTCCAAATCCACACACATTCATTGCGTGCTTCCTTAATGCCAGGTGCCGTACTAGCCCCTGGGGATACGACAGGAAGCAAAGCGGTCACGGTACCTACTCTCATGGAGTTTCTGGTCTAACATGGTGATTCGTTTCTACAGTCCGTCCCTTAACGGTTCCTTTGCTTTCACTCTAGTTGAACCTTAATTAGCTCTTGCAGGAGTTCCTGCACTAGCCCGTTTTCTGAAGTAGCGAACAGGCATTGAGTACTGATTGCAGGCCAAGCGCCCTGGTAACACTCTACACAGATCATCCAATTTACTCTGTTCAACAGCCTTGTGAAGTAGGTGCTATTATTATTTGAGAACCACTTTATTTTGAGTAGTATAAACATAACTCCATTTATAATATACACAAACTTTCCATCAATTTCTTCACAGTTAGCCCAAAGAAGAAAACCTCTAACTGAATTAGAATTTACATTTGGCCTTAAAGATTCTAAAATCCACCCACGTCAACTATGGAATTTTAATCTTGCCTGCTACTGTGAAAAAGAGCAAACCTTGATCAATGGTCAAATTTCTAATTTTTGCTGTTCAGCCATTTTTCTTGATTTTGCTCTCTGATTCTGTACATTCCAGAGTGTTCAATGGATTTGTAATAAACTTCCAAGACGAAGGGAAATTTCTTGCTCATTGTTTGCCTAAAATCTTGGCTTGTGTTCATCTTTTTAAACAAAAAATATGCTCCAAAAATGCCCACAAGTTCAGCTACTAAAACTCCTTTAAAGATATTCTTGCCAGTGGCTCCAGAGCGTGGGCCATCGCATCTGAAGCAAGGTCCTGGAGCAACACGCCACCGTGTGGGGCAGACAGCAGGCAGGACATGGCAGCAATCTTCGCTGCTATGATTAACCCCACTTACGCATGAGGAAATGGAGACACCAGGAGACGAATAAAACTGTCTGAGGCCACAGAACTAGTTAGTGGTGTAGTCTGAACATGGGATCAGGCAGTCTGACTCCAGAGCCAGACTCTAGACTCTAGATATAGGCATAGGGGTGTGTGTGTGTGTGTGTGTGTGTGTGTGTGTGTGTGTGTAATTAATTTTTAAAATTTATTTTATTTTTTAAAAATTTATTTTATTAAAGTCTAGTTGATTTACAGTGTTGTATTACTTTCCACTATACAGCCAAGTGATTCAGTTTTATACACACACACACACACACACACACACACACACATTCTTTTTCATATTCTTTTCCATTATAGTCTATCTTTTAAAAACATACCCCTCTGGTCATGTTATTCTCCTCAGATACCTCCCCTGACTCTGTGCTAATTACTGAATTATATGCAAAGGTCCCAGACTAGAGTGAAAAGCCCCATTCAGACTTTTTTCAACCGACCTTTGCAATTTCCTGGCCACCCACTATGGGTGGCACATGCTCAGCAGACTTGGACTATTCACTCCTCCCCCCTCCCCCCCCCCCCCCCCCCCACCCCCCCCCAGGGCCCGCTTCCCCCTCCCCCCTGTAATGATTAATGATGTTGAGCATTCTTTCATGTGTTTGTTGGCGATCTGTATATCTTCTTTGGAGAAATGTCTATTTAGTTCTTCTGCCCATTTTTGGATTGGGTTGTTTGTTTTTTTGTTATTGAGCTGCAAGAGTTGCTTATAAATTTTGGATATTAGTCCTTTGTCAGTTGCTTCGTTTGCAAATATTTTCTCCCATTCTGAGGGTTGTCTTTTGGTCTTGTTTATGGTATCCTTTGCTGTGCAAAAGCTTTTAAGTTTCATTAGGTCCCATTTGTTTTTTTTTGTTTTTATTTGCATTTCTCTAGGAGATGGGTCCAACAGGATCCTGCTGTGATTTATGCCATAGAGTGTTCTGCCTATGTTTTCCTCTAAGAGTTTGATAGTGTCTGGCCTTACATTTAGGTCTTTAACCCATTTTGAGTTTATTCTTGTGTGTGGTGTTAGGGATTGTTCTAATTTCATACTTTTACATGTAGCTGTCCAGTTTTCCCAGCACCACTTATTGAAGAGGCTGTCTTTTCTCCACTGTATATCCTTCCCTCCTTTATCAAAGATAAGGTGACCATATGTGTGTGGGTTTATCTCTGGGCTTTCTATCCTGTTCCATTGATCTATATTTCTGTTTTTGTGCCAGTACCATACTGTCTTGATTACTGATAGTATACATAGAGAATCCTAAGGATGCTACCAGGAAACTACTAGAGCTAATCAATGAATTTGGTAAAGTAGCAGGATACAAAATTAATGCACAGAAATCTCTGGCATTCTTATACACTAATGATGAAAAATCTGAGAGTGAAATTAAGAAAACACTCCCATTTACCATTGCAACAAAAAGAATAAAATATCTAGGAATAAACCTACCTAAGGAGACAAAAGACTTGTATGCAGAAAACTATAAGACACTGATGAAAGAAATTAAAGATGATACACATCGATGGAGAGATATACCATGTTCTTGGATTGGAAGAATCAACATTGTGAAAATGACTCTACTACCCAAAGCAATCTACAGATTCAATGCAATCCCTATCAAACTACCACTGGCATTTTTCACAGAACTAGAACAAAAAATTTCACAATTTGTATGGAAACACAAAAGACCCCGAATAGCCAAAGCAATCTTGAGAAAGAAAAACGGAGCTGGAGGAATCAGGCTCCCTGACTTCAGACTATACTACAAAGCTACAGTAATCAACACAGCGTGGTACTGGCACAGAAACAGAACTACAGATCAATGGAACAGGATAGAAAGCCCAGAGATAAACCCACGCACATATGGTCACCTTATCTTTGATAAAGGAGGCAAGAATATACAGTGG
>NC_041233.1:120765041-120766692 GCF_002837175.3 Physeter macrocephalus | reverse complement strand
CCCCACCCCCACCCCCCAACCCCCGCAAAGAGCCTGCTTCCCCTGCCCCATTGTATGCTCTTCCCTTTTCCTGAATTGCCCTTCTAGCCTCTAGGCATGTACCGCCTCCTCCCTTGGACTTTTTAAAATGAAAGCCCAAACAGATGCTATTTCTTCTTGCTTAGAATCACCACATGCTTTATGGGTGCCTCGTTACACACGTACCTTCTGCCACGTTCTCAGTTATTGTCGAGTCTCGGGGGAAAGAGTGTGTTGGAACGTGGAGCTGGGCTCTGATATCAGGTTGGCCCGAGATTGATTCCAGCTCTTGGAATTTTTAGCTCTGGGATCTTAGGCTAGTTGGATCACATCTCTCCCTGCTCACAACCCTCTTATGGCTTCCCACTGCAATGTGGGGTGCGGGAGAGACTTCCGGAGCCCAACATAATTTTTACAAATACACATTCCTTTAAAATCCAAGCTCTGCCAAGCAAGCGTTCCTGGCCAACCTTATCGCATAAGTCACACCGGTCTTGACCACGAAGTTACCCTTCCGCATCCCGACTTCAGTTTCTGAAACGCCCCAGCAAGCGTTCCTCAAGCCTTCGCAGCGCTTTCCTTCCACCTGTAACCTCTCCCACTGTCCCCTCTGACTCGCTCACTCCGACCCTCGGGGTCTCAGCTTTAAAGTGGTCACAGTTTCAGAGAAGACTTCCTTGACCATCTGATCCAGAGACTTCCCTCCCTCCTCCACCCTGAACCACACCCCTCACAGCAGCCAGTTCTTTTCCTTAGATGTGGAGTGATTTCATTTGTGTGGTTTGCCTGTGGAAGGTCTGTTTTTCCCACCCGACTTAAAAGCTCCTACGAGGACAGGATGTATCTGTTTGGTTCATGGCACTGGCACACAGGGAGATGCCCAAGGCAGACCAATAAAGAGAGAAATCTCTCTGTACCTCAGTCCCCTCATTTATAAAATAGGAATAACAATAACCCACCCTCACTGCTTTAAGAAGCTGAGCACAGAGTCTGCAAGGTGAAGCTGGCTGATGACTGGGAGCAGCCCGACTCACACTTCCGAACTGCAATCCCATCAAGCGAGCTAGCTGCCTTCTCTCTGTATCCTCCCCACACTGAGCACAGGCCTTTGGGTATCGTGGGCACCCGTGAATGTTTGCTTTCACTGAATTCGGCTATGCCATCTGAAACCATAACTTTTCACTTTTGCCAAATATGCTTGATTTGACTCCCATACAGAGATGTGCTTCTCCATGATCCTGCGATAAAACATCCCCTCAAGCTTTGCCGTTGTGATCAAATTAGGTGAGTACATACACAGGCGTGTGCGACACTATCCTGGCATCACCAGACTCTCTTGGTTTCACACACTGAAGATTCCTCCTTGGGAAATTTTCTTCTGAATTAAAAAATTTAAATCATATATATTATCCTATATTTATGTGATTTGTTTATATACGTATTGTATCACAGACAAGCAAACAGTGAAAATGTTTGGAATAAAAATTGACTGTGCTCAGAAATCTCTTGCATTCCTATACACTAATGATGAAAAATCTGAAAGTGACATTAAGAAAACACTCCCATTTACCACTGCAACAAAAAGAGTAAAATATCTAGGAATAAACCTACCTAAGGAGACAAAAGACCTGTA
>NC_041233.1:120750260-120763652 GCF_002837175.3 Physeter macrocephalus | reverse complement strand
AAAAAAAAAAAAAAATGGTCATGAAGAACCTAGGGGCAAGACGGGAATAAACATGCAGATGTAGAGAATGGGCTTGAGGATACGGGGCGGGGGAAGGGTAAGCTGGGACAAAGTGAGAGAGTGTCATGGACATACATACACTACCAAACGTAAAATAGATAGCTAGTGGGAAGGAGCCGCACAGCATAGGGAGATCAGCTCGGGGCTTTGTGACCCCCTAGAGGGGTGGGATAGGGAGGGTGGGAGAGAGGGAGATGCAAGAGGGAAGAGATATGGGGACATATGTATATGTATAACTGATTCACTTTGTTATAAAGCAGAAACTAACACACCATTGTAAAGCAATTAAACTCCAATAAAGATGTTAAAAAAATAAAAAATAAAAAAATCGACTGTGCTCATATCCACATTCCAAATTTAATTGTTGAACAACATCTAACTGTTGAACGAAGAGAGTTTGAGAGTTTTTGCGAAGGAGGTCAAGTGTAGGATTTCTAATGGGAAATAGGAGAGGTACTAAACTAAAAATGTGTTATAGGTTGGGTGACCATTTAATTTAATGACCAAACCAAGACATCTGTAAGAGTGAAAGGAGCCAGTATTGATTATATTAGAACAACAGAGAAACCTGAATTGTCCCAGGGGGTGCTATCCTGTGCTCTGGATTTTGGAAAATGAGCAATTCTAACCATACAGCACTGGCACCAACAAAGGTTTTCCCTTTTTCCCGCCAATCCACCTGTGTCTAGCATTTTCAACTGTTATTGTCTTTAGATTTGATAATATATTAGGATATCATTCAGCATAATATAATATCGCCACAATACCTGATTTTCCCCAGATGAGGTTCACAGAAAACAAACAAAAAAACTGACCAAAAAACCAGCTGAATGCAGGGAAGGAGAGGGTCTGATGTCCACCTCTCCAGGGTCGGCACCCTGACTGGTTCAGCTCCACCACGCTGCTGTTCCAGCATTTTATCACCAACTCAACTAATCTGAGCTCACATCTGAATTTGTATTTTCAAAACGTGTCAGCTCATTACATTTATTGCATTCTAAATGATATTTAAAATTGACATAAATAATTTAGGGAGAAAATATCAAGGGCCTGAAATGAATATCTTTAAATATAATGCAATCAGGTAGATATTTTTGCAATGTTTGGTGACATTAATGTGGCGATACTGAGTGACTGCTGACAATTAGTCAGAAGATGAAGCAGAGGTCTTGTAAGAAAATTACTCCCAGGTGACAAAACATTGAAAATTCAATTCTACTCTGTTTATTATAGGCTTACATTAGCAACTATCTTCCTAATAAAGACCTGATAATACACAAATCAATGGGAACACAGGGGAGTACTTTTAGAAATATTTTCTCTTCTTATAGGATTCTACAATATTGATTTCTAAAGTGCTCCAAATGACAGTGTAAAGCTTGCTGGAGAAAATTCTTAACATAAATTATATGCATAAGAACATAAGATATGTTAAAGTACTCAAGAGTATGAAAATAACTTTAATGCATAATGACAATGTGCAATAAATTTAATGTTTAAAATTTCAAGTTATGCAAGTGTATAAATCATTTAGTAAGGAAAATCTAGTGAATGCAAATAAGAAAAACGCCATAATAAGGGCTGCACAAATGGTCTGAATTCTAATGAAAACAGTATGCCATGGAAGCCAATGCACTCATTCTCCTTTTTACACATGTGGTTTTAAAAAACATCCACAACATAAAGCTCTTTATAAAATATTTTTACAGGTCGGAGTATACAAATACTTATTTTCCCACCAAGAAGACCAAAATGTTCACCTGTATTGAGTTAAGTTTTCCTCTTGTCTTCCTCCCACCATTTTCTTACATCATGTGTAGTTCAATGGACACTTCATTTCTTTTTTTTTTTTAAACATCTTTATTGGAGTATAATTGCTTTACAGACGCTTCATTTCTTCATTTGGTTGTTGAAAATTTTAACCCGGCACCTATTTTGGGTGTAGCTCTCTCGTTACACAATCCTTGGAGTAGACTTAGAAGCCTAGTACCTCTTCTCTAGGTATTTATGACAGAGGGAAGGGGAAAAGACAGGTAGACAGATAACTTCAAAATAATGTAGTAAATGCTAAATGTCACGGGAGAATTACAGTGACTAGACACTATGGGAAATTAGAGGCAGGCCAGCTATTTACACTTTGGGACAATGAAAATGAAATGGTACTTAAGTGGAGCCATGAAAGACTGGCAGGATTTTGATCGGCAAAGAGTAGCTGGGAGGGTAATGCAGATTGCCAACTTGGCATGATCAAGGCCAAGGGGCAAGAAAGCACACGGTTTATTCACAAGATGGCAAACAATAAAGACGAGTCCATTATAATGACTTCATAAGGAATCTCAAGGAAAGAAGAGGAAGATAAGATCACTTGGTGTTTAATTAACAGGCAAGATAAGCTTAGAGAATTGAAATCTTCCTAAGACGGTTGATTCAACTTCTTTTCTGTCTTCTCTGACAAACAGACATTTTATGGAGCCAGGAATCAAGAGAGTTGGAGGAAAGAAAGAAAAATTTCTAGAGGTAAGGAAAGTACAAAAGAAGGGCAGACATTTGAATGAAGTAATGTATATGCTCCCTGTATACCAGGAGCGAAGAATAGCTTTGAAATAAATAAACAGTTTGAATTTGATGAAAGTATATAGCATTGAAAAGATTTCAAGGAGGTAAGACAAAGTAATAATGTTGAAATTTTGGAAGAGATTTGGAAATGGTAAAAGTGGGAATAAAAAAATAGAAAATTGAGCTCCACTTTGGCAGAGTTTTGATGGCCATGACGAAAAATGTATAATGCAAGTCATGTGAGTTCATTTAGAAAATACATTTATAGCAGTTTGTGTTTGGAAAATTTCTTTAAAAAATGTCCATTGTGAAAGAGACTCATATTTGCAGCTTTTGATGGCAGTATGATTTTAAGTAGGAAGAGGAATAGAAAGGATATCAAAGAAGCAGCAGGAAGCCAACAAGGTAGAAGCAGAGTTCAAAATCAAATACAACTTAGATGCAGCCCATGAAGCAAAACAGATTCGGTGCCTCTACTAGCAAAAGAACCACTCTGCTAAAGGGCTCACCTTTAGAGGGAAAAAGGGACACCTGAATGCTGTAATGCCCAAAATAACGAGAAATTAATTCAAAAATACTAAAAGACACAAACGTGTGATAAAGAGGTGTGAAGTTACAAGTGTCTGGAGCTCCTAACAGAGTTATTGCTAAGATTCTTCACTCTCAACCCTGGAAGGTCATGGCTTTCAGCTTTGTAGCCTCTGAAAAGTCAGAAACAATGCCTTGACTGTGTTTGTTGAATGAATAATTGAGAAACAAAGTAAGGAAAACTTGGATAATGTATTTTCTCAAAGTGAGGGAATCTGAGATAAACTTCAAAAATGTTGTACACCTGGAAAGAGAAAATCAAAGAGAGAAGCTTAGAAGACATCCTCTCAGTGTGGAAGTCGTGATGTCAAGAGCTCCCAAAAAAGTCCAGTGAGCTGGCAGGAAGTAATGCCCTTCAAGTCTCGCTTCAGAGACTTCCGGGGAAAGGCTGATAAACTTGTCCGGGAAGACAAGGCCAAATAAAGCTGGAAAGGGCTTTCTGTTGGGCCTTCTCCATAACCCAGCAGGAGCTTTTCTGTCTTAATTTTGAGGAGGCAAAGAAAAATAAAACCTCCTGTCCAGTAAGCAATGGGGAGCTACTGAAAGTAAGAGACATTATCTTCCTGCGTAGGGGGTGGCGGTCTAAGAGGTGATAGGCATGTAACGTTGCCAGGACAGTCAAATTGGAAAGTCATGTGCTAATTTAACGGTCAATGAAGCAAGTTAATTAGAGGATTTAGTCCACAAGAATGTTCCTTCCAAATGGATTATTTTTTCCTTCGGTCTGGGGACAGATCACCACTATTTATTATACAAACACAAAATCTGCGGTCCTTGTGTTTCTAGTTACCCTTAGAACATGACCCATTTTAAAATGCATCACAAATGTTTGCAGTCTTTCGCATCTCTTGTATGTTTCACTACTACTAAAAAAAAAAAAAAAAAAAAAACCTCTGTTTTATGGATCAAATGTCTGTTTGCAAACAAAATACCATTGGAAGAATATATTTTCCAGGTGGACTACAGACGAAATAGAAATAATTCAAGTACAATTAAAGCATAAAGAAACAATCTGAAGTCATCAATGACAAAACCTGCCTTGTCAAGTATTCCTTAAAAATTGATGAAGATGTCAGTGTCGTACTTAATATAGAAAATATGCAAAGTACAGTTAAAAGAAACAGACTACCAGTTTATGTTCTTCATAACATAATGAATCTGTTGACAGTACGTATATTGCTGTTATTCATAGTCCCATGGTGACAAGAAAATGTCACCAATTACTGGCTACAATGACAGAACACAATTTATTCCTAATGATTTATACCCCTTAGGAAAAAGAAAAAAAAGCAGGCTACTAAAAGACATCTACCACTCTGTTCCCTAACAGCAGTTTTCTAACTGGAAGTATGTTTGCAAAGAATAACAAGTTATTTTTGTTAATGAGGGTTTGCATAATTTACTTATATAACACCGTAAGTGACAAACTAAAATAAGGTACCCTAAGGTATATTTTTAAAACAGATCTAACTGAAATATCACGTTTGTAGAGCAGGCTTTCCTCAACTAACATATCGTATTCCATTTTAAACCTAGATCTCTTCTAAGCTGCATGGACTTTCAGAGTGTGGGAAATAAGAATAAGGTACTAAGTCAGCCTTTCAAATAGACATTTACTGCTCATCCTGGCTTATTAAGAACTGCAGGTTGAAAGAAACATGTATTTGAGTACTCCAGTTATTTACAAAGAAATTTAGAGTGATGACATGAGGAAGGAGAAAGAGGGAGAGAGGGCCTGATAATTAATAAGCAGGAAAGTAAACTAGACATTACAATACAATTTAACTAAATTAGTAAGATCAGAGGATGTGAGAAGAGAGTCATAAGTAAATTCTGATCTCGTAATCTGTGGGAGGAAATATGATCTGGGAAATAAGAGTTTCATGGAAAATTCCAAAGAAATCCAAAGTCGAAATTACAAAGAAATTTATGAAAAAGCAAGAGGAAGGGAAAAGTAACAAGTAATGGCTCTTTTGAATGGTTCTAGTAACATCACAGTAAGACAGATCAGAATTGAATTAAAGGGCCATAAAAGGGAATTTCACCATTGAAAACATATTTTGAGGACAGATGCCAGGCTTTTTAACATACTGCTGATACATGTCCTAGGCACTAAAAATAACTGAGCAGAAATGTGATGTTACTATCATTAAAATGGCCAGAGAGAGGGAGAGAGAGAAAGAGAGAGAGGGAGAGAGACAGAGAGAGAGCGAGAGAGAGAGAGAGAGAGAGAGAAAGAGAGAGCGAGAGAGAGAGAGAGAGAGAGAGAGTGTGTGTGTGTGTGTGTGTGTGTGTGTGTGTGTGTGTGTTTTGAGGTCCCCAGCATCCAAGGAGACATAATGAATTGGGAAGACGCTCAGTGAATAATGAAAATGATTAGGTCTAGGAAGTCGGATCAATTCATCAAAGAATGAGTATTGGGACTAATTAGTTTTGAGAAAAGAAGGGTAATAATCTTGCTACTCAAGTATCAGAAGGGTTATGACATGAAGATGAGGACCAAAATTTCATGCCAAGAACTTAGGATAAAAGTCATGAAAGAAATTCTAATTAAACACAGATACAGGTAAATTCCAAAGAATCGCAGTATCTAGTTCAGTTGCGTCTCTCCAGACTTCCTGACAGAGCGTGAAGCTGGTATCTCACAAGGTCTCTGTCAGACTTGCAGGTTATGATATTCAATGATCTGGCAGATTCTTTAGCCATACAAAACAGAATTGATTATTAGAGATCATTTCCCCTAGAAACAAGCCGATAATCACATGAATATTCTTTCAGTGAAATAATAACCTGAACCAGATTGTGTTTTGAGCCTGTAGTATCTCAAGAAAGACACAGATAAAAATACATGGGAAAGTTTGGGGTAGAAATGATTCAGGTATGGAAATCAAGTATGACCATGGTCAAAACAAACAAGTATGTTCCACACCAAATCTTTCTTTGAAAAGTGCATGAAAGAGGAAGAGACAATGTTATTGACTGTTTTTCGTTTGTTAAAACTGGCTTGATTATCTTTTTTAAAAGGTTGAAATATTTAAGTGATGTCATTTTTGTTTTTGTTTTTTTAATTGAAGTATAGTTGACTTACATTAGTTTCACATGTATAACATAGTGATTCAATATTTTTATAGATTATGCACCATACAAAGTTATTAAAACATCATTGACTATATTCCCTGTGCTGTACATTACATTCCTGTGATGCTTATTTTATAACTGGTAGCTTGTACCTTTTAATCCCTTTCACCTATTTCACCCTTCCCCTTCTCCCCTCCCCTCTGGCAACCACTAGTTTGTTCTCTGTATCTGTGAGTCTGTCTTGGTTTTGTTCGTTTGTTTCGTTTTTTACATTCCACATAAAAGTGAAAACATACAGTATTTGCAAGGATGCAGAGCAAAGGGAACCCTCATGCACTGTTGGTAAGGATGTAAACTGGTGCAGTCACTGTGGAAAACAGTATGGAGGGTCCTCAAAAAACTGAAAACAGAATTACCATATGATCTAGCAATCCCACTCCTGGGTATTTATCTGAAGAAAATAAAAACACGAATTCGAAAAGACATTTGCACCCCTATGTTCACTGAAGCATTATTTATAATAGCCAAGATATGGAAGCACACTAAGTGTCCACTGACAGATGAATGGGGAAAGATGTTTTACATACACACACACACACACACACAGACGACACACAGACACACAGAGGAATATCACTCAGTCGTCAAAAAGACTGAAATTTTGCCATTTGTGACAACATGGGTGGACCTAGAGTGTATTTTGCTAAGTGAAACAAGTCAGAAAAAGAAAGTTATTTTTGTATTTATCTATTAAACATTTAGGACCTGCTTGCCAGGTATGGCAAAATAGTCACCAAAAACTTTCTTCCTTAATATCACTACTAAGCAAATTTCCTAAGCTTATATAATGAAATACCATACAATACTTAATGTTTACTTAGATAAAACTCTTAGCACTGAAACAAATTTATTTTAGGAATCTGAAATGACTGTGAAAACAAAAGATAACAAAACTTTGTAGGCAATAATGTATTAGTTTAAGGGTCAAAGTCCCACTCTTTGTAGATGTAATACTTAGACACACACAGAAGCAAAGGAAACTTGGATTATATTTGATTGATGCAAATAATAAATCTAATTTTTCTTGCTACTTTAGGTAGTTTATTAGATTCTCATGCTTCATATCTTCGCTTCAGTGGACTTATCCTAACCCAACGTGACTTTCCTCCCTGAGGTAAATCCTCAAGAAAAAACTTTGCAACATTAGCTTTGTAAGGTTAACCAAAAATATAATAATGCATATTTTAAAAAAATTGTTTAATAAGAAGGCACAGTTTGAAGGAACTCAGACACAAAGACACTGGGTGAATGATCCAAGATAAAAAAAAATGAGTTAATGATAGAATCAGAATAAGAGCCCAGATCTTTCCACTTCTAATCAAGTGTCCTTAGCACTGTGCCTATGAAACTCTTTTCTTAAAATAGGAGGATTATATCTTAGACTAAGAAGTGTGAAACAAATTCAACTACACAGAAGCTCAAGGTGACAAGGAAGACATTTAAATTTACAAGACTTTTTCCTTCTCTTTGAAAAGTAGGTGATCTGAGGGGACCTTCACTCTGCTATTGTCTAGATTCCAGTAGATTCCACACAAGAATAGGCTGTGTATTATAGTGGTTTTGGAATTAGATGGTGGATTTCAACCCTGGCTTTGTCATTTAGTACCCGTGGGACCTTAGCAAGATATTTGGAGTCTCTAAGCCTTAGTTTTCTTTCCTTGGTTAAATAGGGATAACACCAACCTCAGAAGGTGTCAGGTGGACTACAATAGGTGCTCAGTAAAATCCAAATATCTATCTCTGTCTCTGCCTCTATCTCTATTCTACTCTGCCATTTGGATTTTCATATAATGACTTTTCTAAAGAACAATAACCACAACATTCACATCCAAAATCCTTACCGATTATCATTGTTACAAAATGACTCTTTCCAAAATGCTTCTATAGAGTAGTGACACTTCCCATGGGATGTCAAAGTATTTTGGAGAACACAAACTGTTCCAGGAAGGATGGAATGTCATCATAGCAAAATCAGAACTGGCTGGAGAAAGAGGGTTTTTGTGGGTGAAAACTTCTAATTAAAAAAGGATAAGAAACGTATTTCATGGAAAGGGTCAACCTAAGCACTGACTCTTTCTGATATTTCTTCAGGAGATGAAATCTTGCCTGACAGCTGTCAACTATCACTGAGCTATACATTTAGTACAAACTACTTGAAATATGGCGGTAGTAACCAGGACTCACGGATATATATGGCAATATGCTTATCCCTTAAAGTACAAACTTTTCACCTCCAAATAAATTCCTTTTCTTCAATTTTTATCCCTTTAGCAATCACTCTTGGAATAGATAGGTAAAATTATGAGAATACTTTAAAGAAACATTGTTCCTCTTCTGACCTTCTGCACTAATCTCATAAGATTTTGAGATAAAATAATAAGTACATTCAACGTGCTAATGGTGAAACCATGAAGTTCACATCTAGACCCTTACAGATGCAAATGTGGACAATAAGAGCTACTGGAATTTAAGTCCTTTGCCTTTACAGCATTGAAGGGCCCACCGGCCCAGTGTCAGGGCACCGCTGTGCCCTTATCAAGCCATCTACAGAACTCAACTGCCTTGACATAAAATCCTAATCAGGCCTGAGACCCATTGGTGGAAGGGGAATAAGGTTTACTACTAATAATTTTGCAGCCTCCTTCCTTGTACCATCTTGGTGTTCTCCAGTGGTTCCCGTGGGGAATACATCTGTTGCAAAACCCTCATTATAGCCATGGCGAAGATAAATACGAAGTCCAGAAGTACAGGAAATCTATTTTATGTAGTGATTGTTTTGAGATTTGGCAGGAAGCAACTAAAATGTATGGGGATAAAATATTTTCAGACTCTGTTCTTCAACCGCTAAGGCTCTTATTCTAGTAGTAAATTAGTACACTGGAATAGCATGCGATAGGATTCTTGCTGGATACTGTATGGTAACTGAATGTCTTGTTCTAAGGGATGATTCAGGAAAAATGGAGAAGTAACTGTCTCTTTTGAGTCTGTACTAGATCTGCTATTATTCACTGTCCATTTTGTTTTCTAATAAAACCACTGCATGTTCCCTTAAATCCACATCGATTTTTAGTTTTCGATAACATCTTTTTCACACTGTTTACTGTTTCACAAACTGCAATATGCACTCTTCTGTATGACGGCTTTATGTAATTGTGCAGATGACAGTCTGTTCAACTATCTTCCTATGGCCTTTCTTTTTTTTATTTTCCTACTACAGCAACATTTTTCCAGGTTGTGCACTCATCTTTGACTCTTTATGTTTCTTTCTCACATGACAAAGTCCTGCCAACCCAGCTACAACTTGTTCCTGCCTCTCTATTCAACATAACGTCTTCCTAGTATATGTTGAACCATGGCTCATCAGTTCCAAGTTGGCCTTCATACTTCATTCAACAAACATAAAATTCAGTCTTGAATGAAGTCCATTCAACACTGCTTTAGGATGTGGACTGGACAGACAGGACCCACAGGGACAATCTCAGACCTATCAGCATGACATTTACAGTTCTTCGCAAGTGGATCCCACTTAACTGTCAACTTTAACTTCCAGTGTTCCCCAAGAGGACTCTTCTAGAATCTATGGGTGGCCTCCTTGTAAGGCTACCATTGTTTCGCTTGTGGCTTCCAAGCATTTCTTCAAGTTTTTCCAACTGTAAGCATGCACTACTTTTCTGCCATACTTAAACATATTTTACCACCTTCAAAATCCTGCTGGAATACTACTAATTCTGCAAAATCTTTCCTTTTTTAAACCTCTATCGCTTTTCTCTTTTCAATGTGCAATTTAGCCATGTATTTCATCCAGTTGCTTTGTCTTCTAATTGTTTTCTCTTTGTAAAGCCCTGTATCTCCAAGTCCATAAGCTTGAGAGCAAAGGGTCCATTTTATTCCTTAAAAATATCTCTCAAAGTATTTAATAGAAGGATGTTCACAAAATATGTGCATAATGCATCCTGACTTTTTGCAGGTTTCATGCTTTTTTTTTAATGAAAAATAGATCTCAATAACTGCTTCTGATGTTATATGTAACTTCCACAAACCTATTTAAGTCTGTTTTTCTACTACATTTTTTTGCAATGTCCAAAGGCTACACATTATACTGCTAGTGGTTAACTGTGCGTTCCTGAAAACGTTTAGTTTTAGTTAGCATTCTAGATCTCTCAGAAACTACCAAACCTGAATGTAGTATCTAAAAACTACTATTTATATAAGATATCTCACAAATTTTACCCCACTTCTTTGCAAAGATTTAACAGCACTAATTTTTATTGATGTCTCCTTGCCAAAATTTAAGCAGATTAGTATATATTTATTAGACATTACGAAGCATCCCCTAATTAAATTAAATGACATTTACAAAAGCAAATTGTGTGAAGAAAATCAATATAAATTCCTACACCACAGACTATATCTAAAAATTCAGCTAAATTAAATGTAAAAAAAAAAAAAAGAAATATACAAAAGGGAAGAAAATAAAATAGTTATTTTTCTAGGGGTAAAGTCAACATTTCTAAGCATAAAAAAGCATTAAAAAGTAAATAATATAATTGACGACTATATTTTAAGGTTTCTAAAAAATTGTATCAAAAATAAAACAGTTTGGCCAATTAGGGAGGCCAAATAAATAAAACAAAATTAAACGGAGGAAAATATTTACAAAACACTAAGATTTAGATATTTTAAAAGAGACAGTGTTATTAAGATTCTTGTTTTGTGAAAACTATGCAATTCAATAAGAAAAAAATATGTATATGTACATGAATACCTGTATCTCCTGTATCTTTTCCAACAGCCTATGGGTTGATGGAAAGAGATTTACCTCCCACTGTTACTATCACCTGCTTGAAGTTTATTTATTTATTTAATAAGGATGCAGAAACTTGGTGGGAATGAATTTGCTACTCCGAGCTGGAGTAAATACAGATTTTCTTGGCACCTAGAATCTCTAATAAGGAGTGTGCAGCTGTTTAAGCAACGTGGAATCCTGATAGAGTTGAAGACCTTACGTCTGTGCTGTGCCCCAGCTCTTCTATACTTGGAGCTCGTGTCATTATTCATCACTACTGTGGAACTTACACATATGTCTATGAGGAGAAGGCCTGCATTTAAGGAGATGTTTATTTATATCAGGTCCTCCTGCAACCACACCTGTCTCATCAAGGCCACATGTACACAAGGTGGCAAAAGGCAGTCAGCGTCCTAATGTCCTTGAATGCCATCTCTTCTTTCAGTTTCCTGATGTCCTGGAAGACCCATTTCTCCATATACCCCAACAGAGCAATGGGCAAGGGGCATAAATTGGCAATTCATGATAGAAGAAATACAAACAGTATACACACCTATATGAGAATATATTCAATCTATTACTCAAATGAATGTAAATTGCAACAGTAAGATACTATGTTTCCATCAAGTTGCCAAAATTTTAAAGCATGGCAACATTCCTTGTCAATGGCATGTGGAAAAAGACACATTTTTCCACTTCTGGTGGGAGGGTAAATTGATACAGGTTTTTTCTGCAGGGCATTTTGACAGGGTATATCAAATGCTTTAAACTGTATGTAACTTTGGCTCTGATATTCCACTTCCAAGAATTCATCCTAAGGTATTAGGGGATACAGAATTAGGGGCAAAGATTTAGCCACTAGAATTGTTATTACAACACGATTTACAAAAGTGAAAATTCAAACAACCTAGATGTTCAGCAGTAGTGGATATATTAAACAAATTATGATAAATCACAGCATGGAAAACTATTATGTTGAAGAAGAATATCTAATAATGTGGAGAAACTTAGGTCAAAACAGAAACTGCGATTCTAACTTAAAAATATATACAAAGATAAAGAATGAAAGTGTAAATACCAAAATAGAAAGTAGTGAATATTATCCATATGCTTCTCTGTGTCTTCAAATGACATGTAATGCTAAGTAAATAAAACAGATAAATTAAGGGCATTATTATGTCCGTCATCACCTATCATTTTACTTGGGTTATCGACACAGTACAATGCAAATAATAATTAAATGCTTAAAAAATTCTAATGATGATCTGAAGCCTTAAACTCTTTAGATAGGTTAATTCAAATAATTTAGTTCACCTATAAGCACATTTTGTACCTTACAATCTATACAACGGTGCTCCAGTCACAGTAAATGAGACACAGTCCATTATAAGGGAATGTTTTATACTTGCTTTCTGCAGCAACTGACATTTCATTCAAGCACTTTCAAATCCCCCGGGAATCTCCAGCTGATGTATGTCAAAATTTTAAGATCTCTCTTTGTGAACTTTAACACCCTTATAAAAACCAGTTGGAAGAGCAAGCCTACTTCCCACTGATTGCTTTGATATTAACCAATTTAAGACAAATCAATTATTCAGTTTAGTCTGAATAATCATTTCACAAAGTCAGTTTTCCAAATTTAAATATGCAAATAATAACTAACACTCTGGCTTTTTATAGCTTATTTTTATTTCTCTCAGACATATCACTTGTGTTCTCTTTTTTTGGCTCCCTTTTGAGTATTTTAAAAAAATGAATGTTTGGTAATTCCTCAAGAGGAATTACCAAACAATAATCAAATCTGGTTGTATAATTTTATGTTTGTAGACATGCATTTTGTTTTTAAGCAAAATAGACAGTATAGCTAGTGCAAAACCATGTGGCAGTTACTAAGGTGGAAAGACTTATATTTAAGCTATTAATTTAATCCTTAAGGCAAAGGTCATAAACACTTATATATGTATACATGTATATAGGTGTGTGTATGATTTATATATAATTATATATTTGTATCTATTTTTATTTTGTCATATCTATTTATTATATATGTATTTATTATACAACTATTTTATTATATATCTATATGGTTTTTTGTTTGTTTTTGTTTTTGCGGTACCCGGGCCTCTCACCGCTGCGGCCTCTCCCGTTGCGGAGCGCAGGCTCCGGACGCGCAGGCTCGGCGGCCACGGCTCACGGGCCCAGCCGCTCCGCGGCACGTGGGATCTTCCCGGACCGGGGCACGAACCCGCGTCCCCTGCATCGGC
>NC_041233.1:120737100-120750048 GCF_002837175.3 Physeter macrocephalus | reverse complement strand
ATATATAGATTGTACACACACACACACACACACACACACACACACACATCAGTGATCAAGGAAACGAAATAGAAGTTACCTACGTATCTGTATCTGGAGTAGTACTGAGAACAATCCTCTTATTTCAGGCTCCAGAATTGATAATTACCTGTTTTCTATTAAACTCTGGATGTGCTTTTCTTTATTATTTTTGTTTTTAACAGCTTTATAGTACTGTTTTAAATAAAGTCTCGATTTTGAATAAGGATGTATTTTCCCCCAAACCTTTTAATGACATGAACTGTCAAGTCCATCAAATGTCATCAATTTATACCACATGGACTATGCTATGCGATGATTTTAATCAGTATAGATAGAAATGTACCTTTTTAAAGTGCACCTTTCCTACAGCAAACACTAAACTAATGCTATCACAGAGTTGTAAGATATGTAAAGTACTGAGGAATTCACAGTTACCTAAGTTTATCTTCCAAAGGTTTCTCTGCTCCCGACCCTTCAGAGGCCAGACTTCATCTCCCCCTCGATCGCCTCCACTTTCATCTTCTCGTGTCTCCTTCCCTTTCCTTAGAAAGGGGCTGAAATGTCCTCCAGTATAAAAATACCCCTGCCCTGGGTTCCCTAGGAGTTACACCTAACTCTCTCCCTTCTTCGTTCAGACTTGCAAGGGATAAGCTACATTTACCGGCGCCATAGTTTCTGCTTATCTCCCCACCCACTACGACTTGATGACCACACCCACTACACAGAAATTAAGGTCCTCTGTGCAATCCGAAGGATATATTTGGCACCTAGCTAACTATACTTCTGGAAATTTTTGACTCTGTTCATCTTGTCCTGTCTCTTTTGTCTTCTGTGAACTGATCTTGTTTGGTTTTCTTTTTGTCTCTATGGAACGTCCCTCTTTGTTTCTTTCACTGGTGCTTCTTCTGTACCTTTATGTCAAATATTGGTGAACTCAGTATTTGATCTTCATTTCTCTTCTTTTCTCACTGTTTTTGCTTTTGGGGAGAGGTTTAATGTGCCCTATGGCTTTAACTGCAATCATAGAGATCATAAAGAAAATGTTTCTAAACAAAATTTAACTTGAGTTTTATATATACATATATATATAATTATATACATAATCACATTTTATTATATATTATATATAAATTTTATAATATATATGATTATATATTATTCCATTTTATTATATATAATATATAAATTTTATGATATATATAATATATGTATATATATAATTGCTTAATATATTCTGAATTTTGATGTCCCGCAGACATCTCAAATACAACCTGTCCTTCTCGGAATTACTGACTTTATCACAAACAATATGCTTTAACCTCCAACTTGGATTATAGCATCACTTCCACATTAGAGGGTCTTTTTAAATGTCTTCCTGTTCTCTAACACCAACGCAATGAATTAATCATCAGGGCGAATCTGTTTGAATCTGTCTCCCTTTCCTTTCCAGTTCTTTGTCCCTTTCCTTTCCAGTTCTTTGTTCCAGTTCTTTGTTATTTCCCACTTTGATAATTATAATACTACCTGATTGGCCAATTTGCTTTCAAGTTTGACCTCCAGTTATGTATTCGCTCGGCTACAGTTTCAGTTCCAAATTCAGGCACTGGGTGAGGCGAACACAGAGACACAAGGGTGAACAGGGCCACGGCCCTACGGAGCTTACTCCCTTTGTGGGAAAGACAGTTAACACTCTACACTGCTTTCTGAGTACTTTGCAAAAATGTAAACATGACTCTGGAATATTCCTCTGTACGAAAATTCTTCCGAGACTCCTATTGCCTACAGGAAAAAGTACACATTCCTTAGCACGGCCACGAAGTCCCCTTGCAACATGGTCTGGGCGCTACCTGCACAGCCTAAACTCTCATAACTCATTCGCACAACACCCTGTGCTCCAGGCACCAAAGAGCCGCTGGCTCTTGGAGCAGTCCTCAGGGATTTCACACTCTCTCCTTCACTGCTTTGTCTACACCTTGCATTTTTACACATCCTTTGAGCCTGTGTAACAATGCCACCTCCTTCCTCCTTTATAAAACCTTTTTTCCTCTCCTGCCCGCGATTTCTGTGGCAAGAATCTGCTCTGTGCTGACACTGGCTTCGCATACTGTGCTGTAATATTACTTAGCACATTAAAGTACAATTACAATGTAATATCTACTTGCCTGTTTTCCCAATCAGCCTATGAATTTCTAGAGTCAGAGACTATATGATACTCATTTTTTTGTTTTGTAGCCCCTGGTACGATACCTAGCATTTACCATTAATTGATTGAGAATGTAGTTGACATACTCAATGAGAAATCAATTCCAAGTCACATCTCAACTTTATTCAGTTTTCAGTTTCTGTGTGACTTGATATTTAAAGTCCAGGCACTACTCATAAGACATTTTAAATTGTCCCTTTCTCAAGTTTATACTCATTTGTATCCATTTTAATATGCATTCAGAAAGCTTTTACACTTCATTTACAGTCTATGCATTATGGCAAACTATCTCAAGTCAACTGATAAAGAGAAGAAAATTCCAATAGCGTGAAACCCTCGTTCAAACTACTCAGTAAATAAGGTAGAATATTTTTCACATTTAAACTTGTGTGTAGGTAAATGTTAATTAACAGAATTATTATGACCTGAGAAGAATATTCTGTAAATAACACCCCCCACCCCAAATCAGTTAGCTGCTTTTCAAACACTTGAACACCCTTGGAATGGCAAATAAACTACGGTTCTATGGCTCTAACGCTTATTTTTTCTATTTCAGGGAGAATTACATCAATGAACCTGACTCGGCATTCGCTGCTGTTCAATTCATTAATTAAAACAATTTTACCGCTACTACTGTGATTTTTCAAGGATATCAAACCACATTCAACAATCAAAATAGCATGCATCATCAGTTTTGATTTGTGTTAGTAGGCTTTACTTTGATTTCAACTCCACAATTAAAAGAACACCTGGATTTTAAACAGATACCTCATATAGTCTATATACTTCGAACAAAACTACTTAGAATACAAGTTGTTTTGTAGAAATGGCAATATTCGTGTGACGAGTAGCAAACTGTCAAGCAGTGCTGAAAATCCTCTTAGAATGGAAAATATAAATGTATATAAATACTTAAGTGATAACAACCATATGGTGCTGGACTTTATGGCCTTCTTAATTCTAGTTTCATAATACGAAATTTTAAAAAAGTTTTATTTAAATCATCACTTACTTGTGCTCAAGTGACTTGTAACATATCCATGAAGTGAATCTATTTCATCCAAAATGAAGTATGGAAGCTTTTGCTTAAAGAATGACAAGTTGCTGTTTAAACTATAAACACATACCCATCAAGGTGATGTAATTATTTTTATATATTGGAAGCTATCTGACTGTATTTTGCAAAGCAGCACTTTAATCCTGACCTTGATTTAGGGAGCATGCAACGTATTACTTTTGCTACTTTGACATCCCAGAGCACCTAAAACATAAAATATAATTTACAACAGTAGGACATGCCGGAATTGACCATTACATGCCAGAAGAGAGCCCATAATGGAATTTATAGTCAAGTTACGGTTTAGCATGTGTAGTAAAATCTCATCAAATTAGAATAACACTGAAATACCATTTATTTCTTGCAGCAATGGAATTCCTCCTTAATTCTCACAATCAATTTCCAAAGTAGGCTGAAAGTTGAGAAAGATCAAGTTGAAGGAACGGAATCAGGCTAGGCAAAAAATACACCTCTCTTCAAATTATTTGTGGAAAACTCAACTATTAGCCTCTTGTAGAAAAAGAGCCAGGAGAGGAATGACGTCTGTGCCATGGCTAGAAGCATCACAAGTACGTGACATAACAGGCATGCCAACACCACTGGCAGCTTCTCCCACACTATTCTAGAACTTAATTGGTGATAGAATAGTGACAAATCTTCCCATTTCTTCTCTCTCACCTATATGCAGTTGCTCAGAAAGAGAAAAAATTGCCCTGCCCGCCTTTTCAGAGAACATATTTTGCCCAACGCGGTTATTTGGATCGCAAAATAAAGTTCTCTACTGTGACTGTGATGTAAACATCACTACAACAGTTTATCCAATTGGTTTAAGGGGTATATCTTTTTTCTAAGTACAGTAGCTCAACTTTTAGATTTTATCTATCCATACAGAAAGTCGACTTTAAAACTACTATTTCAAAAAAAAAAAAACAAAAAACTACTATTTCAAAGGACAAGTAAATTGGTTTTTTGAAGTGTTTTAGTCTGGCAAAGCAAGTATCTATTACACTTAAAAATACTGCACATTAATGCTCTATGCTTCTTGTTAGCCAAATTAGCCCTGGAATACTTTCGTATCTGCACAGTTAGTGTGGCATTAGTGAGGTCCTACCACAGGTATATTGCTAAGACCCCAGGTGAGAAATAAAGTCTTCCAGGAATGATTTATTTTCTTGGGTGAACTGATGAGCATCAGTTAAATTGCCTTTTAATTGACTGGCTGTCTAAGTAACATGCCTTTGAGGGAAACACCACTATTGAAATTTCCTTTGGCCAGGAGCGGAAGGAGCATGTCTAACTCTTTGAAGTCTACAGCCACCAGACTAATTATCAGCACCACTTAATGTACGTTCATTTAATTACAGTGAATTAAAAAGTATGTGGGGTTTTAGAGAAAAATAAGAGAGTCGATAAATGGTGACAGAAAT
The DNA here is from genome assembly GCF_002837175.3 of Physeter macrocephalus. Lineage (NCBI taxonomy): Eukaryota > Metazoa > Chordata > Mammalia > Artiodactyla > Physeteridae > Physeter > Physeter macrocephalus. The sequence goes on along the minus strand of NC_041233.1, from coordinate 120,745,340 downwards.
TCCAGGCTATGCAAATTAGCAGTGCGTCTTCTGGAGGAGACCACTCGCTCTCCCTCATTCACCAAATGTACAAAGACTTGACTAATGCAGACAGAGGGGGAAAATGGAAGGGGGGGCAGGGGACACGCTGTGGGCCAAGACTATGCAGGTACTTGATACCGTGCACCTCACTTAATCTTCACAGACACTTAAGAAGGACATATAATTTTCCACCATTTACAAATAATAATAAGAGGACACCCTTGTTTGGAACTCACTATACGCCAGGCACCGTCGTTCTAAGCATGTTACATTTCCGAGCTCATCTAATCCTCACAACAACCCTATAAGGACTGCACGTCATTTGTGATCTTCTGCATTTTACCCTCATGGAAACGGTAGCACAGGAAGGTTAAGTCGCTTGCCCAAGGCCACACAGCTGGGAGGTGGTGGAGCCAGTACAATCCCAGGTGGTCTGCCCCCGTCAACACGTTCTCACCTGTTGCCCTCAGAGGAGGCTCTCGAGGTCCCCAGGTACGACGAGGTAGAAGAGGAGAGGAGAGCCACCTCCTCTTGGTCTGTCTAGTGTCAAAGGTCATCGGTTCCCAAGGGGCAGAAGAGGTCGTGGAGACAGGCAGGAGAAGCAAGACAAGGACCTCCACACCTCTGGGGCCAGCAGTACGGCTGGCCGAGTAGCCAGGCAGAGGTGGGAAAGTTGGGACCTTGAGCTCTGGGTGACTCAGGAGCAAACAGTCTTACGGGTCGAACGAAAGCGTTTACACCCTGAGCGCTGTGATTCGGAATCCAGGCACTTCTCGCGATACCACACTGCTGGCTGACAAAGGGCAATAATACATGCTAGGCTGCTTCTGGGAAAAGATGCACAAATAAACATTTTTTAAAGCTTAAAGCTTGATGGTTTGAAAAAAAAAAGTCCTTTGTTCCTGACATTTACATAGATATTTGGAATTCAGATCAGATGACTTGCAAAGCTGGAGAGTGGGCGTTGAGTCAGGGGTCTTTCAACAGTCCATCAGAGACCGGAAAGACGCCTCACACGAGCCAGAGCATACTGGTAATTCTCCCTTTGACGACGGCATCCCATCACTTTTATTTTGTAGTCTCTTAACAGCTTACTGGGACCGCTGCTAATAGGTGGTCACAAACCACTGACCCTCCAGTATCTGCCCTGGAGCACGGCAGCTGACTTCGAAAGTTGTCAGTCCGTGTCAAGCAAGGCCTTCTCCCACGTCCTTAATTCGGAACAAGATTAACATTTGAGATGTGAGATGAAACTCAACGTACTGTAAGAATTTTGTTTTTCTCAAAATCCTTCTTAACGTCAACTCCCCATGGTTGGTGAAGAGTTAGTTTTGCAAAAGAATATATTTGATCACTGGTTTAGAACCTCTGCTAACACGGAGACGTGTGACATGGTCCGAATGCGCCTTTACTCTCACGGGATGCCCAGGCCATCACAATTTCATTAGCCTCACAGCAGTCCTAGCACCTTCTTAACTTGAACTGTCGGCCTCTTTATCAATAAACAAATGAAATCTAACCCCTTGTAGTGACTAAACTCTTCTTTGAAGTTATAACTAGAATATCAGTCACTCAGCTTGCATAATTTCACAAATGTTGAACAACATTTTATTTTTTTCTGAGGAAAACAGCCTTATTCACATTATTTCAAGTGACAAAAACAGTCAACCCAAACTCCCCTGCTAAACTGGGGGGAAAAAACAAGTCAGTGTCTGGTTTCTCAATTAGTTTCACTTTGGTGAGTTATTTTATGCACATCCTTCTCGTTTCAACTTATAGTGATATAAGAGAACTTCTAAGGACACAAGGCAAGCTAACATGAAAACGAATAAAATTTGACAATTTAAATAATTGGAAGTCAAAGGAAAATATAGCTGGAAAAACCAATAATCTTTCAGAGTGAGAGCATTTAAGAATACCTGAATTGAATTATTTTAGAAATCTTATATTAGAAATATTTGACTAGAAGTAGGAATAATAGTAAAAATAGGTAATAGGTTTGAGGATATTGTTTATAAAGATGTTAGAAGGCCCTGTGTATGATTACAAATTTTAGTTTTTACTGTAGCCCAGCTTAAGAGAAAAAGTTTTTTATGTCAGAAAAAACCCCTCAATACTCTTGTTTAATTCCACAATTCAAAATGATAAGGTCTGCTAAATAGCAGAAAATTAGGCTTCCCTAGATCTTAATGTAATTTATTACTTTAAATGGAATCTTGCTCTGTCTGACTAATCACTGAAAATTCAGAACAAATAAATGAATCTGCAATGTTCCTGTGGACACACATATGAAATCTATGGAATAGCCAGTGTCCAGTAAGAGGTCATCTCTATTTTTTTTCCTCTTTTGTTTTCTTCCCTCAGCTGACCTCACTGGGAGTCCTTAGACCATCAAAATGTTGTTTCAAAAAACAACCACAGGGCTTCCCTGGTGGCGCAGTGGTTGGGAGTCCGCCTGCCGGTGCGGGGGACGCGGGTTCGTGCCCCGGTCTGGGAGGATCCCGCGTGCCGCGGAGCGGCTGGGCCCGTGAAAAACAACCACAGCCAAACCTTGGGGAAAGAGTAAACACAAGTCTAAGTCATCACTTGTCCGGCTCAACAAACACTGTTTTTGACACTTTATACCCTTAACTTGGCTGACCTGTTTACTCTCAACAAATGCTACCAAATGTTCTGAATTTCAAGGCAAGGCCCCTGACACCCTCTTCCTGTGTCTCTTCATTCTGCTTCACAGACACCACTTGGAGAAATGGACGAGTGTAACTTTCCTTGTCTTTACATCATCCCAAGAACAGGGACTAGGCAATTCCTGGGGCGACAAGTCCCTCCTCTGGCTCATAATAATCCGTGCAAATGGACAGGGGCTGCTCAGGCTTGTCACCCCGCCCCGTCATTTGGATGTTTGTTAGACACTGTTAACTGGAGGTGGCAACGTTTCTAAGTTTTCTGAAAAGAATAAAATGGCATGTGTTTGGGAATTCACTGTGAGATGGTTTTAGCAGATATACAAGTTAAAAAATAATAAAATTAATTTATATTTTACCAATACAGACACAATAACAAGATACACTCGTTATGAGAGAGAGAGAGAGAGAAAGAGAGATGCTACCAAGGTTGTATATAGAAAGGGCAAGCTGACCCAATGTGGGACAATATTTAATGGGTGTGGATACGGAAGGTCCGTGATGCAGAAAATCAGAACTGAATGCACTGTCCTGCTGCCTTCTCCTCTGTTCTTTTCTGAAACCATCATAAATTTTTTCATGTATTTTAGGAAAATCAAATGTCAAATAACACATCTGAATATAACCACTGTGCCTACAATTGCTTGCAGAGTGTTACATAAACACATAGAGGGACAGGAAGCAAAATTTATGCCAAATCTTATGTACTTAAGGTTAGAAACTTTGGAATCCAGTGAAAATTTAAATCAACACAGGTTTTACTGAGGTGAATGGATTAGGTCAGGAAAATGCTGCAGTCAGATTCTAAGACTCATTTCGTTAGACAGAACTGCCCTTGTTTCCTGTTTTGGGTTGGGATAAATCCAGCCTCCCCCAAGAACTGACACTTCCAAAATGAATATATTGAGTGCCTATTATTAATTGATTTTGACTTTGGTTTGATGCATTAAAGTATTCTCCACAAGATACTGTTTCAGTTGGTTTAAAGTAGACCTTTTTTATCCCTGAATAGCGAGAAAACAAGTAATAAGCAGTATGAAGCACTAGCTACCCCTTCGTTTGGTGACTGAGCTGAGACTAAAAGCTGACAGCGGACCTGCTTTCCTATCACAAAGCAAAGCTGACAAACTTGCTCAATAAGTAATGAAAAAGAAACCATTGGTCAAACACCATCTTTCTTTTCACATGTCATATGCAGTTCTTCCATTTTAATTTTCTCTCTGCTTTTTTGATACGTCGCATACACAGCATTAATAACTAGATTAAAGTAGCAAGTACGCTGTTAACATTAAATGCTGAAAGAGAAAAGTCATTTTGTTGTCTGGTGCATTGGTTCGGATGCTCCAAGTCTTCCAGAAGCTGCACTGACTAAAAATTAAGTTTTCTTTTAAATCTATTATTGCATAGCAATTAACTGTTTCTTTATTATTCTGCGTTGGCAGTAGGAAAAGGGTCCCAATATATGTATTTTTCTTACAGTATGCTATTTGGATACCCTAAAATCCAGTTTTTGTGCATCGATTTAATGGCAGAGTAATCCAGTCCCCAAAGCACATCAAAGGCCACACTCCCTTCTCTTTACCAAGATTTCAATTGCTCTCATCAACAAGTAAGTTTAAAGCATGATCAAATTTGTTCTTCAATCATTGAGCCCTGTTAATAAACTATTCCGTGTGCTCACTCATCCATTCTAAGATTCTGGAACTTCTCTGAGATGTTTTCAAGAGGAATCTACAAAGACATCTTTGATTACAAGCTGGCTGTGGGGTAAACTTTACCACCACTTGCTTTGCTACTCCATCGAGGATAACAGGTGACATGATCCAAGATGAGTCAAAGCCAATCTCTGTGTGTTTTTTTTTTTCTTATCATGATTAAACTGTTTTTTCAAAACTATAGCTAACACAACAGAGAAAGCCTGCATAATTTTACAATCTGATGTCGTCGAATATTGATTTTTTCCCCAGGGGAATAAAATGCAATAATGAAGGACATTTCTTGAGCGCGACTAGTAGCGTTGCAATACAAAGAAAGGAAGAAGAAAGGAAGAGAAGGAGAGATAGGAGGAAGGAAGGAAGCCACGCCTCCAGAGTCGACGGAAACACACGCAGGCACCGAACGCCAACATTGCGAAGCCAAAAGAAAAAAACTTACCATTTTCACTGTCCGACTTGTTCTCGTGCTCTGTATCTGTCAGGGTGAGGGCTGAGTTGGAGCGGCTTGACAGGCAGGAGCTGCGGCCTGACTTGACCCCCCTGCCCCACAGTCTCATGGCATGCTCTGGGGACATCACTGCTTCATTCTCAGTGTCAGCGTCTGACCCTGCACTGATAGAGTAACCTCTGTGAGGGAGCCCCATTTCCGCACAAAGCGCCAGTCCTCTTCGAGCTTCCGGTTCACAAACGCCTAACTGCCTTAGGGTGAAATTCTGTCCTAATTAGGGGGAAAAAAGATGACAACTAGTGAGTATATGTCTCGCTTCAGTGTTCTTTAAACAAAATCTCCCTAAAATAAACACTTAAGCATCCCGTCTTGTCAGCTCTCAGCACCAGGTGTTTGCATTAGCTCCACATGACCTGTGGTCGCGTGGGTCCAGTCTGGGGGCAGGGAGCCCCACCTCTGACTTTCCACCCAGCCCAGCTCAGAGCTCCTGTGTCAACTATTGCAGCCCATAAACACCTCCAGAGAGCCGGGCAGGTAAAGCGGCCCAGACCATGAAAACCCAACCTAGAGAAAGGCTTAGTTTTCCTTGGTAGAACTGTGTTTAGCAGACTTGTGAAGCCATAGAAATTGTCAGAATTATTTCCTGGGTCCTGGCTCTCTTCCCAAACATTAGGATTTTCCCGCCCAGGTGTCACTCCTTAGGAAGAGAAAAGATTGCCCTCTAGAATAAGTTACCCAGTAATCAGAAAAAATTAGAAACCGGAGCCTGGGCAGTCTCTATTATATTTTCCCACCTAAAACTTAACAACCAATATAAACATGTATCACGTGTGTACAAACATACACTAACTTTTGGAGTGTAATGTCATGAAAATGTGCAGACATCTGACTTCCCAGATTTTTTTGCTTTAATAAACACCTGGAAACATCTGTATTGATCAGAGTAAACCAATTCGTGCAAATAAAGTGCGCTCTAAAAAATAAAGCGGGAGTATTACGTATTTAAAAATTAATGATAAAATCAAGTTCCCTGCAAAATAAATGGTTGTGAACCCTGAAGGCTTTTACTAATAAATTGAGCATAATAAAACTCATGACACTGAAATAACTTAAAGCAAAAGTGTTTAAATTAGGTGACACTTTAAAATGACTGCCGTTATTAATGGCTTTTCCAATCCTGTATTTATTCTTGAAAATTTCACCTATGTTTTATGATACTAGGGGTGAGAAGAGAGAGGAAAATGTTTGCCTAGAGGATGCATACACATGGGCCTTCCATTTCCTGTCTCATTGGCATGGTAGAGTCTAAGATTTAGGTACCAACTAGAATCAAAATACAGGAAAAGAATAATATTATACCAAGACTGATTTAAATGCTACCATATAATACCAAACTTTTAAGAATATTAAGCATTTATATTACTCATAGTTTTCATTTTCGTACTTCCCTCTCTTATATCCACAAACATCTTTAAAGTTAATTGGCTAGTATGAGAAATAACATACATTTTTTAAAAGAGGGTGTAATAAAATATTTGTAATAATAACATCTTGAATCGTCTAGGAAATGAATCACACATAATGCACAAGACAGTAAATATTTGGTTGTAAAAATATTAGCACCCTCAAGGATTCAGCCCATTTTAACCAGTGTGGTTAATTTTTTATTGCTGTGGTCAGATCAGAAGTTGGAATCTGCTTTATCTCGGTCAGACTTCCAAATGGATTCTGACAATGACACTCATAAATAATGAAAATCTGTTGCTACAAATTAGCTACAGATCATCTCAGAGAGATGTGAATAAGTATCTGAACCAAAAAGTATGTCAAAATAAAGAAAGCAGTTGGGACTTCCCTGGTGGCGCAGTGGTTAAGAATCTGACTGCCAATGCAGGGGTCACAAGTTCGAGCCCCGGTCCGGGAAGATCCCACGTGCCACAGAGCAGCTGGGCCCGTGTGCCACAACTACTGAGCCTGCGCTCTAGAGCCCGCGAGCCACAACTACTGAGCCCACATGCCACAACTACTGAGGCCCGCGCACCTAGAGCCTGTGCTCCGCAACAAGAGAAGCCACCACAATGAGAAGCCCGCGCACTGCAACGGAGAGTAGCCCCCGCTCGCTGCAACTAGAGAAAGCCCACGTGCAGCAGTGAAGACCCAACGCAGCCAAAAATAAATAAACAAAAACAAATAAATAAATTAATTTTAAAAAAGGGTCTTCTCATTCCAAGTGCAAATATTCAACCTAGATTTTCTATAAAAAAAATAAAAATAAAAAAAAGGAAGTAGCAAAAATAAAGAAGAGGGAATAAGAGCTCATTGAACAGTGAGAAAGTGGGCAAGTTTAATGAGGTAAGACACAGTAGTGGCAATATTTTTAAAAGAACTAGTGTGGACTGTACTTATGAAAGTAAATCCAAAAATGGTCAATGTAATGGACAGTTAATGGAATGTAATGGACAGTTAATGTGAAAGAGCTTATCCATTCCTATTTATATATCCTATCTAAAATGGGGAGGGGGGAAAAGGGTGTAAAACAGTTAAACATCACCATCAAACATGTTTTTTCCAAAACAATTTTTAAAGGGTGAAAATGAATGATAAGATCCTGTGCATCTTTCCTCTATTTGGGGAGGTTCCCACATTGGGGAATAAAAATAAGAGACGAGTTAAAAGACAGTAAGAACTCCCTTTCTAATCCCTGAAATGTAACTTGAAACATTTTCCATGTTATTGACTTTTCACACTGTTGCCATCTTGATGCAAAAATCTATGGGGTGAAGGAAAGCAGAAAACGGCAATGTTTATTATTTGTTATCTGGGTATGTAGACACAGTTCATTTCGCAAATGAATATCCAAGACATCATCCCTATGAATTGGTATGTGTATCCCAAACTTCTTAAACATCTGACCCTCCACCCAGAGATAAAGCCATGCACGGCTGGTGGGAATGTAAATTGATACAATCACTAGGGAGAACAGTATGGAGGTTCCTTAAAAAAGTAAAAATAGAACTACCATACGACCCAGCAATCCCACTACTGGGCATATACCCTGAGAAAACCATCATTCAAAAAGAGTCATGTACCACAGTGTTCACTGCAGATCTGTTTACAATAGCCAGGACACGGAAGCAACCTAAGTGTCCATCAACAGATGAATGGATAAAGAAGATGTGGCACATATATACAATGGAATATTACTCAGCCATAAAAAGAAACGAAATTGAGTTATTTGTAGTGAGGCGGATGGACCTAGAGTCTGTCATACAGAGTGAAGTAAGTCAGAAAGAGAAAAACAAATACCGTATGCTAACACATATATATGGAATCTAAGAAAAAATGGTTCTGAAGAACCTAGGGGCAGGACAG
>NC_041233.1:120651331-120736415 GCF_002837175.3 Physeter macrocephalus | reverse complement strand
CTAGAGGGGTGGGACAGGGAGGGTGGGAGGGAGACGCAAGAGGGAGGGGATATGGGGGTATATGTATATGTATAGCTGATTCACTTTGTTATACAGCAGAAACTAACACACCACTGTAAAGCAATTAAACTCCAATAAAGATGTTAAAAACAAACAAACAAACATCTGACCCTCTGAAATCAATGTCTCGCAATGATTCAAACTCTTAAGGGCTGTTTCTGAAATGCAAGCTAGAAGCAAGCTGTTAGATTTCCTTACTAAATTAAAGTTTGCTTTTGCTCTCTTGGGAAAGAACACTAAACTTGATTTCCAATGGACCTAAGTTAAAGCCACTTACTGGCTTCATTCAAGTCACTTCACCACTCTATTTTTTCACTTTTCAGGGCTGTGATGACTTGGCTTAAGAGATGCTTTACGCTTTGGCAAAGCGTAAAGGAAACCATCGACAAAACAAAAAGACAGCCTACTGAATGGGAGAAGATATTTGCAAATGATAAGACAGATAAGGGATTAATTTCCAACATAGACAAACAGCTCACACACCATCAGAAAAACAACCAACGTGATTTAAAAATGGGCAGAAGAACTGAATAGTCATCTTTCCAAAGAGGAAATGCAGATGGCCAAAGATGCTCAACACTGCTAAGCCTCGGGGAGATGCAAATCAAAACCACAGGGAGATACCACCTCCCTTGTCAGAATGGCTATCATCCAAAAGAACACAAATAAATGTTAGCGAGGATGTGGAGAAAAGGGAACCCTCCTACACTGCTGGTGGGAATGTAAATTGATACAGCCACTGTGGAGAACTGTGTGGGGGTTTCTCACAAAACTACAAATAGAACTACTACTAATAGGACCCAGCAATCCCACTCCTGGGTATATACCCAAAACAAACACAAAAACACTAATTCAAAAAGATACCTGCAACTCAATGTTCACAGCAACGTTATTTACAATTGCCAAAGTATGGAGCAACCTAAGTGTCCATCAACAGATCAATGGATAAAGAAGCTGTGTGTGTGTGTATATATATATTCCATTATATATATAATACTGAGTATATATATATATATACACACACACATATATATATGGCTGAGTAGTATTCCATTATATATATAATACTGAGTGGAGAACTGTGTGGGGGTTTCTCACAAAACTACAAATAGAACTACTACTAATAGGACCCAGCAATCCCACTCCTGGGTATATACCCAAAACAAACACAAAAACACTAATTCAAAAAGATACCTGCAACTCAATGTTCACAGCAACGTTATTTACAATTGCCAAAGTATGGAGCAACCTAAGTGTCCATCAACAGATCAATGGATAAAGAAGCTGTGTGTGTGTGTATATATATATTCCATTATATATATAATACTGAGTATATATATATATATACACACAGACCACATATATATATGGCTGAGTAGTATTCCATTATATATATAATACTGAGTATATATATATATATATACATACACACACACACACACACACATATATGGCTGAGTAGTATTCCATTATATATATAGTATTGAGTATATATATACACACACACACACACACACACACACACACACATATATATATGGCTGAGTAGTATTCCATTATATATATATATACACACACACACACACACATATATATATATATAGCTGAGTAGTATTCCATTATATATAAAATACTGAGTATATATACATATATACACACAGACCACATATATATATGGCTGAGTAGTATTCCATTATATATATAATACTGAGTATATATACATATATACACACACACTACATATATATATGGCTGAGTAGTATTCCATTATATATATAATACTGAGTGACAAATTTATATATATATATATATATACATACTCAGCCACAAAAAGAATAAAATTTTGCCATTTGCAGCAACATGGATGGACTTGGAGGGCATTATGCTAAGTGAAATAAATCAAACAGAGAAAGACAAATACTGTATGATATCACTTGTAGAATACGTGTAGAATCTGAAAAATACAACAAACTGATGAATAAAACAAACAAGAAGCAGACTCACAGATACAGAGAACAAACTAGCGGTTACCAATGGGGAGAGGGAAGCGGGGAGGACAATATAGGGGGAGGGGAGAAAAAAAGGGTTATTATGGAATGATACGAAATCGTATGTATGAATCTGTTGAAAATTGTAAAGCACTATAGAATTTAAAGAACGTTTCATTCAGTTAAAAATTTTTTTTAATTAAAAAAAGAGATACTTTATGTAAATGAGGCCAGCATAAAGGGAAGCACAATGAAAAATGACAAAAACTAAGCACCTGGACAAATGTAATAATCATAGAGAAATGTATAATTTGAGGGTGGGAACAAGATTGCTTTCCAATAACTTTAGAACAGCCATGTCACCGAAGCTGACTTTCCTTCATTCACAACTACCTCTGCCCAGTGCTTCAAATTCCACTGCTGCTGATTTTCCTCTTAGGTTAAGGGTTCCTGCTTGTGGGATCCCTCGTTTCAATGCAAACACCCCTGGGGAGACCTAGCTGTTACATTTGAATGAATTAGTCCATTAGATTGTTTCCTACAATTCAGCAATGTTTAGCAAGATGGGCTATACTTATGGAAAGCTCAGGCAGTTTGGGCAAACAGAAGGACGATGGTAAAAAGAAGGGTTCCTGACTGTGGGAAGAGGCGGCTGGCTGAGGTGCCACGGAGCTGGGAATTCGGGCTTGGGATGCGGTTCTTGGCGCTGGACTTTAGGTCAATGTGGAGACATGGGAAGAGACTGGCAGAAAAAGGCAGCAAAGATGCTCTGGAACCACACTAAAGACATGACCATCTTGTCTAAACTCATCTTTGGCTTCAAGTAACATGAAAGAGATGAGGATACATTTATTCTTATTTTCCATGGTTTCTTCAGATTGTGTTCTTTGCAGTGCTTCTAACACCATTACCTTAATTTCTCTCTTCACCCTGTAGAGTCTTTATATTAATTCTGTTGGCTGAGACTGGTGAAATCAGTATTTATCTCCTGCACATTGAATTTTGATAACCTTGACCAGCAAGGCCAGCCACAGAGTTTCCCATCACAATTTGAAACAGTCCCAAAATAATAAATTGCGGGAAGAACAAAGTGTACCTGAGGATGAAATTTCTTGTGATTAAAAGGCAAGGTTAGCTTGGACTAGATTAGGCATTTTTGTTTCATGACACTCATAAATTTGAAAAATCTATAAAAGAAAGACTGAATAAACAGCGCAGGCAGGTTGCATTATTGAAAAAAGGTTCACATTTTGAAAAATGAGTGAGGGTATGTGACAAAATGGGAAGGACCACTTTCCACCAGCACTGAGCATAGCTACCTCTTTAATAAAAGAAGGGGGTTGGAGGGGCTTCCCTGGTGGCGCAGTGGTTGAGAGTCCGCCTGCCGATGCAGGGGACACGGGTTCGTGCCCCGGTCCGGGAAGATCCCACATGCCGCGGAGCGGCTGGGCCCGTGAGCCGTGGCCGCTGGGCCTGTGCGTCCGGAGCCTGTGCTCCGCAACGGGAGAGGACACAACAGTGAGAGGCCCGCGTACCACAAAAAAAAAAAAAAAAGGGGGTTGGAAAAAAAATGGCCTTTGTCTCACATGGTGTCTATAACCTAGTCCAAACAAGAAGGGATTTTTCAAAGCTGCAATGCACATGACATTCACCAACAGGCAAGACATCTGCTACGTCTGGGTGAGTCGAAAAGGAAAAGGCTCCACGTGAGGGCCTAGCCTCGGCGTGACATGGGGTGACTACAGAACCCGGAGGAGTGTGGTCCACCATGAGAACTCACGGTATCCTCTCCCCTCTTATGTCTAGCTTCTCTTATGCTTAGATCGTGCCCTTTCTCTCTCTCTATTTCACTTGTTTCTTCTCTTTTCCAAAACTACTTTATTGAGATATTAACTCACAAACCATACAATGAACCTCCTTAAAGTGTACAAGTCAATGGTTTTCAGCATACACGTTGAGGTGTGCAAGTATCACCACAATCAATTTTAGAACATTTTTATCACCCTTGTACCTATTATCAGTCACCTCCATTTCCCCTTTTACCCCACCACTCCCTCTAGCCCTAGGCAAGCACTAATCTACTTTCTCTCACTATAGATTTGTCTATTCTGGACATTTCAAAGAAAAGGGGTCCTACAATATGTAGACTTTTGCGACTGGCTTTTTTCACTTAACATAGTGTTTTCAAGATTCATCCATATTGTAACATGTGCCCGTAGTCATTTCTTTTTACGGCCAAATAATACTCCAGTGTATAGACACATCATCTTTTATTTATCTGTTTATCAGTTAATGGACATTTGAGTTGTCTCCACTTTTTGGCTATTATGAAAACGCTGCTATGGAACACCATATGTTTTTATTTCTCTTGTGTATATACCTGTGAGAGGCATTGCTGGGTCACGTCGTATTAGCTCTATGTTTAACCTTTTGAGGAGCTGCCAGACTGCCTCCATAGTGGCTGCACCACTCGACTTTCTGACCACAGGTGTACGAGAGCTCCGGTTTGGGTACAGCCTCACACACTTACGATCTGTTGGTTCTCTTTTATACCACACTGCCAGTGTGTACACCATATTGTACATTTGCAAGGAGGAGCTGGACTGTAAGTCATTGGCACAGAAATTGGTACTGAAACCAGGAATTGTTCTCTTAAAAAGCAATTGATTCTGTGGGTCTGCTACACAATTTCATTATTCCTTTATCATCATTATTATTATTTTTTTTTGCGGTACGCGGGCCTCTCACTGTTGTGGCCTCTCCCGTTGCGGAGCGCAGGCTCCGGACGCGCAGGCCCAGCGGCCACGGCTCACGGGCCCAGCCGCTCCGCGGCACGTGGGATCCTCCCGGACCGGGGCGCGAACCCGCGTCCCCCGCATCGGCAGGCGGTAAAAAGCAATTGATTCTGTGGGTCTGCTACACAATTTCATTATTCCTTTATCATCATTATTATTATTTTTTTTTGCGGTACGCGGGCCTCTCACTGTTGTGGCCTCTCCCGTTGCGGAGCGCAGGCTCCGGACGCGCAGGCCCAGCGGCCACGGCTCACGGGCCCAGCCGCTCCGCGGCACGTGCGATCCTCCCGGACCGGGGCGCGAACCCGTGTCCCCTGCATCGGGAGGCGGACTCCCAACCACTGCGCCACCAGGGAAGCCCTCCTTTATCATTTTTTTCTTTGCCTTCTATTATGCTGCTTTAGTCTTTGAAAATATTTTTTCTGTTCAAGTTTAAAAATTCTTTAGTGCTGAAAGTCTACCTCTGAGACTATATCCAAGAGAAATAAAATCACCTGGACTTAAACAGACATGTACAAATAATGTTTATTATGGCATGGTTGTAAAAATTAAAATAAGTGGAATGTTTACCAGAAAGGGAACTGTTAAATACGCGGTATACTCCCTGCATGGAAGACTATGTGGCTAGCGGAAGGAGTGGGTTTGGACCTATGTTTTCTGTTCCGGAGGGAAGCCTATTACATATATTTTAAGTAAAAAAAATACAAGTTGCAAAGTAGTGTGTAGAGTATGATCCCATTTTTGGAAACTAAGAAAGAGACCCAACAGATTATATAAATGCCTATGGTTTCGAGCATGAATAAAGGTGAGGAGGGCCATATAACTGTCAAGATGGACCATACAGAAGGAGATGTGGGCTTCCCTGGTGGCGCAGTGGTTGCGAGTCCGCCTGCCGATGCAGGGGACGCGGGTTCGCGCCCCGGTCCGGGAAGATCCCACGTGCCGCGGAGCGGCTGGGCCCGTGAGCCGTGGCCGCTGAGCCTGCGCGTCCGGAGCCTGTGCTCCGCAACGGGAGCGGCCGCAGCAGTGAGAGGCCCGCGTACCGCCAAAAAAAAAAAAAAAAAAAAAGGAAGAAGATGTAAGTGAAGGAAATCAGTAATTTTCTCTTTTATAGTTCTGAATTTTTACTTTGCATGATAATTTCCATGAATTTAAAAACATAGGAACGAAAGATGAAAGTCTATCGTCTTTTAAGAAAACAAATATATTTTCTTGATTTGCTGTTTAATAGCTCCCATTCAATAATTAGAAATTTAGTTTACTACCTTCCCTTGGAGAAGCTGGGTTTTAAAACTCCTTCCTCATTTACTGTAAAGAAATGACGTTGTGTAAGAAATACAGGAGCAGCGTTTTTCTCTTTATTCTTCCCTTCATCATATATGGACTTTTTTAAAGGAGAATAAGCGTCTCTTTCTTCTATAGTAACAAGCCCCATAACTGAGCATAGGAAATGGAGAGAAGGATCAATATAAATGTAATACACAGAAATCAAATAACCTGTAACTGTCTTGAAGCATCTTCCTTGGCTGCTGTCAGCTTGGATGGAATGATATATTTTCAGACACGGAGGCACCGTCCTCCAAGGGTGGAGCATGACGCCGAACTACAAATTGGACAAGCATTTCTTATCTGATGCTGGTGGAATTAGTGTCACCACCATCTTATCTGGAGTTCCCTTTTTTGCTGTGTTTGTAAAACCGATGAGAAGATCACAGAGTAAAACAAGCGTACGGAGTTTGTTTCCCTTTGAGCCCTAATGCATATTTTCTGGGATACTCCAAACTTCCTTACGTTAAATTTGTCACTCTTTGAACAGAATACCCACCCTTGAACATGCAGTAGAAGCTCCAGTGAGGGTATAAATCTTGACTTACAGGATCCTATACAAAACTACATTTTAAAAATTAACTTAAAATCCCACTAAATACCTTAACTTTCCCTACCCCATTTTACTCTCTCTATAAAACGTAAATATCGTCAACAGTATTCAACAGCCTTCTCGATGTACCTATCCATAAGATATTAAAATCTAATATTTCTAGAGGACAAAGGAAATGACCACTGTACACCGTATTTACAATCCAATTTATTACTCAAAATACGGGTCTAATGGAAGCCATTGCAGGTTACACCCTCAGCATTCATCCTGAACTCAGCTGTGAACTGTATGTACCTGTCACTGCAAGTGTGTGGTTGAGACTTGAAGGTGAACTTGATGAGAAGCTTGAGAAGGGAAAACCCCAAGTGCATTTGCAAGCAGGGAAAGCAGGATTAGAATGAACAGCCCCGGAGAATATGCATTTTCTTCAAGATGAGATTTGTGAAGCCCCCAGGGGAGGACAAACATATGGATACTGAAGAGAAGGCATGGTGGCTCAAACAAGAAAAATTAGGTTGTGAGTCTGCTGACTTATAAAGAAAAAGCATCTTCTTAAGCATGTACCATGAAGGACTTAGATACCCAGTCGCAGGATAGTGCAGTTCTGACATTAGCAACCATTTGTAAGGAGAGTAATAACCTTAAACTTGGTTTTTTCTCAAAAGCATTCTGAAAATAAATTTGCTTTTTATTTTTTAACCCAGTCATTATTTCTTTAAAACAACCCAAGACCCAGCGATGGATGCTAATACGCCTACAACCCTACAACGTATCTGCTGCTACCTGATAATCAAACTGCAGTCGGTATTGGTATAAATATGCATGCGGTTTGGCGTGAAGCAGCAGGTGTTTAATAATCGTGACTGAAGCGGCACCACAGTGTTTCACAATGCGGATCCGAAATTGGCAATGTGGCAAGGAACCAGATACAAGTTTAGCAGCAAGCGGGTGCTCAGGACATCAGACCAATAAAAGCCGAGGCAGGGGGCAAGGATTACCCCTACTGTGTCCAGAGGAGAGCTATAAACTACATCTATCTCCTCACACCTTCTGGCAGGTAGTCTACAAAGCAGGTTGGCTGCCAAGTCTGAAAGAGGCACTTACCTACTTAACAGCCAAAATTAGTTAACAATCAGTTAGGAAGGGGAGCTAAAAGAGGAAACTAAGAGGAAAACATTCACATGAAACGATGATAAACTGCAGCTCTTTAACTCGTGTCTTTAAGTACAGAAATTTAAAGCTGAGTAAACATGGCCATCTAAATCCTTTAATCCCACTGCTGTGGCATTTGTAGCGACTGGGGAGGATTAATCATTTTGATCTCTAAGTGAATCATTTTACAGAGTTCATATTTGAAAGGAATAAACTTTGGAGTTGCAGTAATTAGCCTAGGGGATCTGATGGCTGTTTCAGGTTTTTGTCTTTCTTTATGAAACCCTGTTCTCCCAAAGAAAAGGTTTTCTTAGCACCAGGAAGTATTTCAGAAAACATGAAAAAGGGTTTCAGATTCCTTTCGTTTTTGTAAGATGACAGAGGTGAGGAGAAACACTGGGGAAATGAAAAGTTGGGGTAGAACTGGAAATTCATAGCAGCATTAAGTGCTGAATGGTAAGACCATATGGTCATATTTCTTTTGAAGTCTAGGATCAGTTCCCATTATTCACTATAATGGCATCCAAGACTAAATGAAATCTCAGTCTTTAAAATTAAAAGCATTTTGCTCTTGGGTCTCAAATTTTCCTCTTTCACAGTTTCCAACATGCCTGAATGTTTAATCGATTTTCATAATGCAAAAAATACAAATGAACAAAATAAAAATAAGAGTAAGAAAAAAATGGATATATTCCATTTCACTTCTAAAACAGGATAAAATGGTACAGAGAGACACACAATTAGTATCTTAATCAACAGAGTTATGAATATTATTTTTACATCCACCAAATGCTATTGGTGATATTCTACAATTATACATACATCTTTCATGATTTACATCTCAGAAATATGAATTTAATTCTTTTGACCTATCTGGAAACACACAATATGTGGAAAGATTTTAAAATTATTTATCATTTTAGGGAATTCCAACATTAAAACTGCCAACAAATGTAACCTATATCCAAGAGTTTAAAATGGACCTTTTTTTCTATTTTGGAAATGGATGAAAATATTTGAAAGGCATGGTCCCAACTATGTGCCACCAAGTCTGCCTTCTCTCCCTCGGCACTGTCCTGGAAAGGTTGGGGATGCTATTATCTTAATGGGCAAAATGTCTTTAGCCAGCAAAACACTGTAGTGCATTGGCAGCAGAGGTGGTCTCTAAAAGGACTGTGTTTGTGGTTCAGTGGAGACAATGCGACTGTCCCAGGACCAAGTGAAATGTCATCTTTCTTGGCTGAAGCTGGATGAAAAGAGAAAGCAAACCCCAAACTTCCCATTTTCAGCTACACTTGTTTGAGCATGCCTAGTTTGGGGGTTTGTTTTTTAAAATTATTACGGCTTAGGTAAGTTCTATATGCAGTGAAGTACAAATCTTAAGTGGACACTTCAGTGAGTTCTAACATATGTTTCCACCACGAAGCCAAACTAAACATGGCACGTCTCCATCACACCCACAAAGTTCCCGTATCCCCTGAAGTCAATCCCCGTCATCATAGGCAACTACTGTTCTGACTTCTTTTATTATAGATAAGATTTGTCTGTTCTTGAACTGAATATAAACAGTCATACAGTATCGACTCCGGATCCTTTCACTTAATGGAATGTTTTTGGGGTTCTTCCACATTGTCGCTTTATCAGTAATTCATCTTTGGTATTACCAAGCTGTGTTCTATTGCATAAATGGAACTACAATTTGTTACCTCCATTCACTTGGTGATTCCTGTTTGGGGTGATTACGAATAAAGCTGCTGAGAAGATAAAGCTTCACTTGTCTTATGTAAATACTTAGGATATGCATTGCTCGGTCAAAAGGAAGATGCTATTTTCAACTTTACATAAGAAATTGCCAATCTGTTTCTGAAAATCTTGCCTTTCTACATTTTGCACTCCCATCAGCAATGTATGAGAGTTCAGCTGTTCCCCAGCTTCACAGATACTTGGTGCTGTGGATTTTTTTACTTTAGCCATTCCAGTGGGTGAGTGGTAACATTTCATTGTAGTTTTAATTTTCAGTTCCCTGATGGCTAATGATGTTGAGCACTGTTTCAGGTACTCCTTAGACATTTGTGTATTTTCCGTGTAGTTTCTAAGGATTTTGTCCATTTTTAAATTGCACTGTTAATCTTTTTATTATTGATTTATAGGAGCTCTTTATATAGTCTGGATATAAGTCCTCTGTCATATATATGACATATATGTATATGTGTGTATAGATGCATGCATATGACAAATATATATACTGTCATATATATGTGTGTGTATGTATACATATATATATACACATATATACAATTTTCTCTTACACTGCGGCTTGCCGTTTCATTTTCTTAAAGGTATTTTCTGATAAGTAGAAGTTTTAATTTTGATGAAGTCCAATTTATCAACTTTCTTTTTCTTTTTGTTTTGTCCTTTTTATGACCTAAGCTATCTATGCTTACTTCAAGGTTGCAAGCATATTCAAGAACATGGTTAGCTTTTTCTGTGGTTTTCTTAAAAGGGCTTGGTTTCTTCTTGGAAATTAGGAAGGTGAAAGAGTAGGAAAATAATAGGATCAGACTCTGTTTATTTCTGGCTCTGGAACTCACCAGCTGTTGACTGAGTGCGCATTTTCACAAGTCTGGGTCTCAGTTTTCCTCATCTATAAAATGGACTTAGAGGATCTCAGATATCTCCCAACCGTAAGTTTATGCAGAGGCATGAAGAAGGTAGCACAATGAACCATGAAACAAGGTGGAGAACAATAGTATCATGAGTCCAAGGGAAGGAAAAAGGAAGAGAACAGACCTTGGTATAAGTATGGGTCACAAGGGTTAAAATTTCCTTTAGTACCAGGAACTTTTGGTTTATATTTCATCCCTAAACTAAATCAGAATCCCTGTGCCATGCTCCTACTGTGCCTGGAATTCATCCTGAATTGAAAACCAACCATCAGGACAGTGTGAACATTAACAACGGTATCTGCCTGTCTGGAAAGGTGCTTTTCCTCCCCACTGCTATGGTTCCAAGACAGGGATTATTTTTGCCTTTGACCTTTGATGATTTAGAGCGGCAGGTTTTCCCTCATAGCCCCACTCTCCAAATACAACCTCTGTGAACATTTTACTGTTTTTTCTTTCCTTTCTCTTTCTTTTCTTTTTTCGTAATTCTGCGAATGGATTTTGTGGTGTTTATTTCAATACTTTTAAGAGTTTTTGAGTCAAGTTTTGTGTGATGCAATTAACAAGTTGGTCTTTTTTTTTTTTTTTTTTGGCTTCTTCCTAATCCAAAAGTTCACAGTTGTACAGCAAGTCCTTGCTTTAGGAATCAATGTATTGCATTTAGAAGTTGAGAACGGATGACTACATATTTTTCAATGCAAACAACATGGAGGAAGGGCAGATGGAACACGCAAGTGTATTAAGTCATCTGGATGGAAGAACACTCTAGCGTGTGACTTCAACGTACAAGGCTGTCTGTCTGAAAAAAATGTGCGCAGAATTCCAAACAGGAACACCTGTCACTATGGTTGCTCCTCCCATTCATTTTCTGCTTACCAAACTGGGAGGAACTTCCTCAGCAAATCACTGTTGGTCACCTGGTTCACAAATGCTCTGTGAGGGATGCCAGGACACGAGCTGTGCAGGGGGGGGATGAGGGGCTCGGATGAGCTACTGCTTTCCTCAGACTAATAGGAAAACTCATGACCTTTTCATGTGTGCACTGACCACTTGAATTTGCTCTTCTGTGAATTGAAGCTATTTCCCATTGGGTTGTCTTTCTGTTTTCAATTTGTAAAAGTCATCTTACTTTATTTTATACGTGTGTGTGTGTGTGTATCTTTTATCTATCACATGGATTATAAACATATTTCCCAACAAAATAATTTTGTTCATGGTATGCTTATTATTATTTATATTTTGTATAAAAGATTTTAAGTAAAAAATAATCATATAAGGCTTCTCTTCTGGTTTTTTAAAATTTCAATTAGAATGGTCTCCTCTATTCTCGGGATGTACATACAGTCCCTGGGGCAGGCTGTGTCGATTCACAACCACTTCTTCCTTGCCTTCCTCTGTTATAAAAGCTGGAAAGCAAAAATAGTAAATGTCCCTTCTTCTCATGCAGCTAAGCGTAGCCAAGTATAACAGTTCTGAAAAAAAGAGATGCAAGAAGACGTCTCTGGGGAGTGAAAAGAAGTAGTCCCATGGAGAGAAACCCTTCTCACTTTTGCTTTGGTTCTATTTCAACAGGAATATGAAAATGCAGCAAACATCTGGGGATCCGTGGGACAAAGGCCACGTGCTACAGCTGACTGGGCCAAGAAAGACAGAAGGTACCTGGGGCCTTGATGGCATCTCTGAACCCTGGACGGTCTGCCTCCAGACTTCTCGTTTTGTAAGAAAATGATTCTGTTGTTAGGTGTTTGAACCATTGCTTTTGGAACTTTCTGCTACACTCATATGGATCAAGTCATTGCTACTTTATTCAGTCTCTCAAATTAACTTCTAGAATTCTTATTGCTTTATTTTTTACATTTGTCTTTAATCCATCTTAATTTATTTTTGAATATGCTGAAAGATATGGGTCCAATTTTATATTCTTCCAGATGGATAACCAGTTGTTCCAGCACCATTTATCAAATCCCAATGAATAGAAAAACCATTTTTGTTTTATGCTAAATTTCCCTGTATGCTAGGATCTATTTCTGAAATATTAGCCGACTCCACTGATCAACTTGTCTTTATTTAAGCCAATATCTTATAGATGTGATTACATGGCTTTATGGTATTTGAAAAAATATATGGTAAGGCCATTTTATCCTCACTTTTGAATATATTTTTGACATTTATTCTTCCACATTAATTTTCAGATCACTTCCTCCAATTAAACATAAGCCTTGACTTCTATGCATTTATTTTCATAGAACTGATATTTTTATATCTGTCTTCCCATCCGAAAACATTGACTGTCTTTCCATTTATTCACATCTGTTTTCTGTCTCACAATAATATTTACAGATCTCTTCATATTAGGTCCTATACCACTCTTGTTAAAATTTATTCCAGAGAACTTTATAGTGTTTGTTGCCATTGTGGTAGGATATTTTTTTCTGACTGCCAAATTTAGCCAATTATTGTTTCATAAGTACTTAAGGGTATATAACATGCATCAGGTATTATTCTAAGCAGTTTACATATATCAACTCATTTCATTCTCAACAAACTATAGATCGAAAGCTAAAGCACAATGTACATAGAAGGAAACTGAAGCACAGAGAAATTAAGTAATTTGTTCAAGCAAGTTACTTGGCCAAAATTAGGTAACTTGCCGCTTGGTTAATGAATGGCAGATGTGGGTCTCAAACACATATCATCTGCATCCAGAATATATACTCTTAACTATTATGCTATATATACTACCAGTGATGTCCATATATTTATCTTGCACTTACCCAAGTACCAATATGCTTCAAACTTTAAAAAAATTTTTCTAGTGTTTTTTATTTCACATGGTTTTTTGTATGTACAAAATCAGTCACATATTTAGCAAACGTGCTAATTTTTTTTAAAATTATTTATTTATTTTTGCTGTGTTGGGTGTTCGTTTCTGTGCGAGGGCTTTCTCTAGTTGCGGAGAGCGGGGACCACTCTTCATCGTGGTGCGCGGGCCTCTCACTGTCGCGGCCTCTCCCGTTGCGGAGCACAGGCTCCGGACGCGCAGGCTCAGCGGCCACGGCTCACGGGCCCAGCCGCTCCGCGGCATGTGGGATCTTCCCGGACCAGGGCTCGAACCCGTGTCTCCTGCATTGGCAGGCAGATTCTCAACCACTGCGCCACCAGGGATACCCAAAAGTGCTAATTTTAATGTTTCCCCAAATATATATCAATTGTTTCATTTTCTTCTCTTACTACAATTGCTAAAATGTCTAAACAATTTTGCACAGTAATTGTGAGGGTAGGTGAGCCTTTTTTGTGTTACTGATTTTAACTGAAATGGTCCTAGAATCTCACCCTGGAGAATGCTGTTTAATTTTTTTGATTGATCATCTTACACGACTAACATATTTGTTTTTTTCCTTCTTGTTTACTTAGTGAGTTTTATTTTAATAAGGAATGGGTTTAAAATTTTATCCCAAACCTTTTCATCATCTAGTGATAAGATCATGCTTTTCTACATTGATTTATTAATCTAATTATGTTAATAGATTTCCCAACATTGAAAAATCCTTGCATCATCACCAAGGATTAGTAACCACTTGGTTATTAATCTGGTCCAGACTGTTATCCTTTTTATACATTGCTAGATTCTTTTTTTTTTTTTTTTTTTTTTTTTTGCGGTACGCGGGCCTCTCACTGCTGTGGCCTCTCCCGTTGCGGAGCACAGGCTCCGGACGCGCAGGCCCAGAGGCCATGGCTCACGGGCCCAGCCGCTCCACGGCACGTGGGATTCTCCCAGACCGGGGCACGAACCCGTGTCCCCTGAGTCGGCAGGCGGATTCTCAACCACTGCGCCACCAGGGAAGCTCACATTGCTAGATTCTTATATACAAATAGTTATTTAGAATTTTTATTACATACATATTGAGAAGAAATTTTGGTCTAGATAGTTTCTTTTTTGTACTATGTTAATCAAGTTTTGTTGTTAAGGTTATGTCAACCTCACAATATGAATTTTAGTGCTTTCCATCTTTTTCTTTTCTTTTTTTTTTTTTTTGGTGTTGAATAGCTTTTTGAACTATGGACTTAGCTGTACTTTGAAGGTTATGTAAGATTTACCTAGGAACCTCTCTGGTACTTTTTAATGGCGCCCCTTTTAATCACCTTTCTAATCTCTTTTGAGGTAACTGATTCTGATGGCTTTTCTCCATGTTTTGAAATAATTTGGGGTTGATCATATTTTACTAAGAAAACATAAATTTCCCTAGATTTAAAAAAATGTGTTGTTTGGAGCAGTTCCTTTTCATTGTTATGATGTCTTCAGTATCTCTCCTTATTTTCGTTCTCATTATTCTTTAATTGGGACCATCAGGGGCTTTCTGGTTTCTTAGACTTTTTAAAGAATCAACTTTTTGTTTCTTTTTAATTTAAGTTTATCATGATGATCTACTTCTTCCTATTTTCCTTTGGTTTCTTTTTTCTGATATTTTACTTATTTCTTAATATATATAGTATGTTCGTTTTTGTTGGTCTTTTTAGATCCGTTTCTGAAGGAGGTGAACCATAATATCCCACAACAAATGTGTTTTAACATTTTTTTCCCTAAAAGCTCTTGCTTTGTAAACTTAGCTACTATATTGTTTAAAGAATGCACTTTAAGAGTATTCGTCCTGTTGTCTCTTACCATTTACTTAGCGGTCCTCTTTACCCTGATTAGTGTTGTTAATTGTAAATTCCACCTTTCCTAATATTAATACTGCCAATCCTACTTTCTTTTTGTTTGTATTCACCTGATATCTCTTTATATCCATCTCTTTATTCTCAACCACTTTTTACCATTTTAAGTCTGTTTCTTATAAATACCAATAACGTTTATAAATCAGTTGGTTAGTTTCTGTTTCTGTCAAAATTCAGTTCATTTCTATTTCATGTAATATGTCATACAGGAGAGTTCATGTCTTCCATCTTGTTTTATGGTTATTCATGATTTTACCTGTTTCCTCTTTTTCCTTGGAGCTGTTTTCGCTAAATTGATCAGATCGCTATTCATGCCTTTTCCCCCCTGCTAATTAGGTAGGTCTATCGTGCTTTCTTCATTTCACTAATGATTACCTTCCCTTCCCTGACATTCATATTCAAATACATATTTTTCATTACTACATGAATGCAAGATAGCAATTATTCCCCTCCACTAAAGCTCTATTCCATAACTGTTTCCTCCCTCTTTCTTCAGATGAGATTTTTGGAACACTTTTAATTTCCCTACCAGCTTCTCCCAACTATTGGATTTTGCTGACAGGGAAGGAGTTTTATTTCTAGTCTTTTCTTAGGGTTTCCCTTGCAGTGGTTCTTGCACATTTCCACTCGCTCTATCATCATTTGGGATTTGACCGCTTATATACTGCACGGTGGGTGGTTCACCATATTTTCCTTTCCTTTCACAGGTAGTGACTCTGATTCAGTTGGTATCACTTCTTGACTACTTCAGAGGGTGCACAGTGGTGATACAGTCTCTGAATCTCTGCATGTCCCTAAATACCTTGCACTTACTCTGAGAGATGGATGATATCTTCTCTGCATATAGAACCCCTGGGTTGTAGTCTTTTCCTTGTGGTAGAAGTTATTCTGTTGTCTTCTAGTTTTCACTGTTGATGATGAGAGATTCATTAGTTTTATATTTGTCTCTTTCGTAAGTCACAAGAAGAGTAACTTGTTTTTCTTTCTCTAGAATCTTGTAAAATATCTTTATCCACAAAGTTAAAGAATTTCCCTAGGATGTGTTAAGGTGTGTGTGTGTGTGTGTGTGTGTGTGTTTTCTTAATTTTACCTGGAACTTTGTCTTCTGAGTCATTTCTTCTACTTGGTCTTCAAAACCAGTCATTTGGATTGCGACAACGACCACCCTTTCTTCTTCAACGTGTCTATTATATTTTTTTGGCTTGTAAATTATGGCTTTCCCCACCTTAGCATTTGGCTGTTACTGCTGGTTTTGCTGCTGTGCTTGTTGTTTTTTGTACTGAGATGTCTGAGACTGCTCTTATTATAATCTTTCATTTTGGTTTGGGTTTTCCTCCTCTTCACCACTGCTCATTTGCATTCGGAGCTTCCTGATCTGTTTTGTATCCCACCTCACTTCCTACATGCTGGGCGCCGTTAAGCTTGTTGCTGCTTTCCTGGGGCCTGCCTTGGAAGCAGTGACAAGTCATCTTAGTCGCTAGGGACAAGCCTTTCTACTCCCTGGGTTCCGGGGCTGGCACTCTCGCGGTATCGGAGCGGAGAAGAGGCGTCCGTTTGGGCTCCCTCAGCTCCCGAGGGACCACGGAAGACAGCCGCCCCTGCAGCACGACGTTCACTCCAGTGAGGAGTGTGGGAGAGGCCTGTGAGCCTCGCTCCGGCACCGTGAAACCACCGCATTCTCTCTGACCCTCACGCTGGGGCTTCACCCCACTTCGAGCTTCCATCTGGCCCAAGAAGAGAAGCACCTGCGGCGGCTTTGTCCATCAGGACCCTCAGGGGGTTCTAGACCTCATCTGCAGCCATATCACTGCTCAGCTCAGCAGGGGTAAAGAGCCAGCTGGGAGGTGGGTAAATGCATCACCCGTACCTCCCTTACACCAGAGTCCCGGGTACACGTTTACAGAGGGACTCAGCCCGCACCTCTGATGTCCTTTTGTTTCGCAAAAGAGGGTTACATGTGGTAAGGGAAAGGTCTAGCATCCGGAATCTTGCATAAAAGACGGACCGCGACTCGGGGCACAGCCCACCAAGGAGGTGCGGCAGAGGCTTCAGGGCTTGTGGGGTCTACTTTCCCACCCACTCTCCTGGAACTGGCCTCGGACCAGCAGCATCACGAGGTGGGACGTCGTGTCTGTGGGAGCTGGGGGTGCTGAGCGCTCCTGGCGATGACGAGCTGGAGGAGAAGGCAAATCCCAAAGCAGCGGTGAGGGAAGAGGAGGGTTTCTGGGACCAGAAGCAAGCGGTCAGGGAGCCCCATCGGAAATCAGTGAGGCTCTCTGTCCATGTGCCTTCCTCCTCCCCTTTCCTACTTTGTAAGTTTATGATCTGGTTTGATTTCAGGCGTGTGCCAACACAGACATAATGCTGTCTGCTTTTCCGATGTAAAAGCAGATAACCTTCCTCCCCTGACATTCTATAAATGAAGAACAAATGGTAGGCTTTTCATTCTAAAATTCTGAAATTCACAACCACAACGCTGCTGACTGACGAACGGGTAGACACTTGGGGTTAAGACTGTCTCGGGGGTGTTTTTCCCTTTCTTCCGGGGTTAGGGTTCTGTGGAAGACAAGCGTCCCATACCCAGGTATCACCTCATTTCAAAATTCACCGTCGTGGCCAACATTCCTCACTGGAGTTGATGAGCTTTCTCGTTTGGTCAAGGACATTACAGGCAATGTACATAGTGCTGAGAAGAAAAGATCTTTTATTTTATCACTTCTCTGAACACTGTGGGACGATCTTATGCAGCTGTTTCATGAGAAATGTGTCTCAGATCTGACAGGATAAATTCCCTTCAAAGATGAAACAAAGAAAATAGTATCCAAGAATGCCGAAGAAGCCACTATTGGCCTAACCCCATCACACCTACAGAGAGCTCCACAGCCGCTAAAAGGACCACTGTTCCCACCAAGCAGTGAACCACACGGAGAGATTTAAAAGGAGAGAAAGAGATCTGTGTGAGAACCAGTCAAATGACACATTACTGTGAAACGGAAATCCTCCGTAGCTTTACAGTATCTAAATGTAACACGTTTTTGTTTTGTTTTGTTTTGTTTTGTTTTTGTGGTACGCGGGCCTCTCACCGCTGTGGCCCCTCCCGTTGCGGAGCACAGGCCCCGGACGCGCAGGCCCGGCGGCCACGGCTCACGGGCCCGGCCGCTCCGCGGCACGTGGGATCCTCCCGGACCGGGGCGCGAACCCGGTTCCCCCGCATCGGCAGGCGGACGCGCAACCGCTGCGCCACCGGGGAAGCCCTCTAAATGTAACACGTAATTAACAATAGTCACCTGCCAGTCAGTAAAGCCATGAAAAATGATTCAAATTAAGTTTGATAATAGGCCATAAAATTGGTCGATAAAAATAAAAATATTGCCTTTCTTTCTTTTATAGTTGACTAAAATCATTGTATTTCTAGATGTGCATTCTCCATGTAATTGCGTTAACAGGCGTCTCTACTTATCCCTCCCTCCAGCTGAAGCTGCAGGTTCCCGTGTCATTCAAAGAAGAAGTGGACTGGGACGGGCAAGGCGTTTCGCAACTCCATGGACAAGCTCAATTAGCACGATTCTCTGGAAGAGTTTCAACGGTCTTGGGCCACTATTAATATTTTTAATCTTTCATTTTTATTATGTGTATGACGTCAGGAGCTGTGGCAGGAAGCACATTTTGTCAATTAAATAATTAATACCACAGCATAATAGTCAGGGAGGAAAAACGGACATTTGTCAGGCTCAAAGAAAATGAAAGGCTGGGAGGAGTTTTCATGATGCTTTTGCCTGGGCAACACATCATCTGAGAGCAGACTTTTCCTTCTTCCTTTCTCACCTCACCTACCGCTCCTGCTACAAAATATTCCCCGCATCAAACCAGAGGAAAGAAAAAGCATTTGCAATGCTTCCGTCTTCCCCATCCTCATCCACCCAACCACAAAGTCACGTCCGTGTTATTTCCTAAATATGTGTCCTGTCTCCTCACTTCTCTCGATCGGTACCATCAAAATTGGCTAAGACTGACTCCAAGAAACCACAGGGCAAGGCTCACGCTGAACTGCCTGTTTTCCTGCTCTGGCGACTGCACAGAGGTGGGAAGCCCGAGCACTGGGGGCAGACGGGCCTGGGTTCCAGTCCCAGCACGGCCCTCACCGGCCACGGGATCTCAGGCCTCCGAGCCCCGAGCGCCTCAAGCTGTGAAAGGACGAGGCCCCGGGCCCGACATCCCGGGGTGCTGTGAGGGGTCAGCGATGGCCGCGTTGACTGGAACGAGGCAGGGGGTCAGCACACCCCAGCTATCAACAGCAGTGCGGTCCAGTTCTGTTTCTAATACGACCTGATTTACGAACACGTCAAGCGAACGGCGGCACCTCCGCTCGCGGCGCTTTTGCTTCTCCTTCCACCTCCGCTCTGCAGCCCCTGCGCGCCGCTGCGCTTGGCCGCGCCTGACACGCGGCCCCTGTCGGCCGCCTTGCTCTCTGCCCCGTTCGCGCTCTAGTCCTTGGCTGGCAAGGAGCTGCGTGAGGGGGGAGTTTGGTGCCCTAAGACTCGGGTGCCGGGGTTCCCGCAGACGGCCTCGCCGTGTCGTCAGCAACAGTCTGCACCGGACTAACGCTGCCCCGGAGGTGAAAATTTCAGCTCTCGCTATTTTTAAGCCGTGAAGCGTCCTCCTCTCCGCCTAACGAAACGCTTTTGCTCGGGGCGGAGGTGCGCTTCCTCGACGCATCATGCCACGTGTGCTGCCTTTCCCGCTCGCGCAGTATTCCACGATGTATCGTTTTCTTTGCCAAAAGGGCACCAAAAGTTACTTTTGTTACAAAAGGTGAGACTTCACACCGGGTTCGGATTGCCTGCATTTCTACAGTACCGGCTATTCTTGAAACTGGTGAAAAATGTACTCTGATAACCTCTGTTCGCTGTGTAGAGGTTATGACAGAAGAAATCGGGTTTAGAAGGATCACACGTGGCACAGTGGACTCAAGTCCCTTGATTTAGCAAGAGTACCTATGTCTCAAATATCTGTTCTGTATTTCCCTAAAAACTGGATTTGAAACGTTAAGCAAGTTTTTCCTCTTTCATATAATCTGATCCCTGTAATTAGTGAGGCATGCTTTCGCGGGGAAAACCATCTCTCTCTGGCAAATCAAATGAGTCTTCTTGACGTAAACGGGTTTAGGTGAGGGAACGCTATTTCAATCTGTGGAGGATGGCTCTTTCCACAACGCAGAGACGAAAAGAACCATGGCAAAGCTTCAGACTTTGGAATGATTGATAGCATTGTTACTTTTTCTTAAACCTGTTCCCGCCCGGTAGCAAACTGTTAGTCACACTGTCTGTAAGGGGACTGGAAAAGAATGAATATATTCTGTATTTTTCCTTGTTCCTTGGTAAAATTAGCTACGGGATGCTAAGTTCGAGGTAAATGAACTGTGCAATGCAGATGTGAGAGGATTTTATTTTTATTAGTGGTAATGTTGCCCACATCTCAAGACTGTGTTAGAAGAAACAAAATGTCCCTACGTATGCCCAACTTTAAAGAAGCTACTGTCTTTAAAGCATGGAAATCAGTAGGGTTAGGACTGTGAAGTCAAGTTACAGAAGTCACTATTGCACTGGTAGAACACGCAGGCAGAAAGCAGAGTGTAAGAATGTTCAACGAACACATGTGAATGACCAAACCATAATGGATTACGTCATGGGAAACTAGGATGGTTTAAGGTCTAAACTTAATGTCCCAGATTGCCTTCGAGAGAGAAAATGGAACCCTTGCGACGCAGGCTCTTCCATAAACAGACACAAACAGCCGGGCCAGATGGTGATCTGGTGAGATGATCCAGAGGAAGGATTCTTACTTTCTTATGAGGGGAAGATGAGTTTCCTCCTCACACCAGTTCTAACTGCAAAAACGGTGTCTGTGTGCACCTCCCTGAGCCTGGCAGGGAGCCCTGGAGCCCTGGGTTTCAAGTTTATGCACCAACACTCTGACCACGGGCAGAATCGCAACCTCACGTACAAAATGCGGGGTGCGGGGTGATTCTCCACGGGGGTCCATGCCTGCCTCTGGGTCCACGTGTCCATAGGTGGCCTTCTGCTTTTAATGTGGAATACTGTGGGGTCATCTAATATCTCAAAGTCTAACTCAGAGGATAGGACATCAATCTAAGAAATAACCCTATCACCTCGAAGGGAAAAAAGTGACACGGGCAGGTTAGCAGGAGCTGAGCGTGCTTCGTTTTACCAGAACAATGACCTACCTCGTCTGGTGAACTCATCTGCTTCTCTGTGAACCAAATCCTTTACTCTGTTTCCATAGAGCAGCCGCGAGGAATCGTGATCAAAAGCCTTCAGGGTTTCAGTGGAACTGTAAGACTTCTGTGTAGGAACCCTGCACTCCTCATCGTCTGCTGAGGAATTAGTACAGCGTCGCTCTTTCTCGCGTCTGTTCCTGGTCAGGGAGCAGGAAGGCCTACGTTCTTTCACATCCATACTTCATTCCTTCTGGGTGCACATCAGTCCCGGCTGTGGCGCAGTACGCTCAGGGCTCCTTTCTCACGGGCCTGTCTGCGAAGATAAAAGGTTCGCACGATGTCAGCATCACATTCACCTACAAACTGGCTACATGCTTCTCAACCTGGAGAATGGTGGAAGGTAAGGGTATTATTGCTCGCCGAGGAAACTTGCTTTCCACGAGAAATGAAAATGCGTGAAAGCAGTGTAAAATGTCCCGTATTATCAGGAGGTGAGGCACACGTTCTGGTAATGGGAGTTATGGGTGCTTGTTTAAGCTACTAGATCTGACTTTTCACAGTAATACCAAAAAAAATTAAGCTCAACCGCAAATTTTGATACCGCAGCTAGCTAAAAATTGGTCTCGACGTTTCCTGAATTTTCCACAATGGAAAAGTTTTCTCTTGCTGCATTTTCTCCATTCATAAAAAATTCCCTTTCTTCTTCTTACAAAAATGTACACTACTTTGCTTCCTTTTCTTTTTTTAAAAGAGCAGTAGGAAATTGGGAGCTTTGCCGAAGAAAAACTTTGTCAAGGGCACTGAACACTTGATTATTTTTCACAAAGACGTTTCCTTCAGAGGGCACGATTATCACGTGTCAATGACCTCAATGTCTCGACAGGTGGCAAGGAGCGGATCCTTCTCTCCTACTCCTCTCCTTCAAAAGCATTAGTGCTTTCTAGAAAATGAATTTGATCAGCACTATCTTGATTTTTAAGGCAATTCAAGCAGCTAAATTAATGGGATAGTTTCTTGCAAGGGCCGGTAGCAAGAATAAGTTCGAAGGAGCAGGGCGAATTGTGTTTCTCTGCCCAGCAACTCTCTTTTTCCTGAATTTGCTAAAAGGACGGGGGTTAGGGTGGGTAGAAAAGGCTCTGCTGCTGCTGAAGATACAGGGCCCAGAAGAGGGAGGGCTGTATCCACATTCTACACGGTCCAGGGCTGATCCACATTCTACATGGTCCGCCTCTCTTTATTCTTTCGCCTTTTGTCTTTCCTTTTAATCTGAAGGTCCCTGACGGCCTTGTCTTCAGCATTCAGTGTCTTCTCCGCCCCACTCCTTTCCTAAACTCACTTTTTATTTGAGTGATTCCATAATCAACCTGAAACAAACGATTCCTGGTGGCCCCAGGTCTTCTCTTGGGCTCCACGTCCTTAGGGCTGGGACTTGTATTTAGCTATTTCCTCCTGCGTAGACTCCTTCTCCGGAAGAGTCTCTCCCCCTCTCTTCATCCTTGGCCATCATGATACACACCACACTGCCCTCTCTAATGTGCTTCCAACTCGGACTCTCTTCCCTGACTCTGATTCACCCACATCGACTCAGGTTGCATCTACGCTGTCAACAAGTCGTGATTCTTTCTGAGCAAAATAACGACTCCTCATACCTTTCACTTTCTAACTTCTGCCTTCCTTCCAGCGATAAGGAGAGCGGGGAAGGTCTGAGCTGGAATGACCCCAGAATCCCAGCACCTGTGCTTGGAAAAGTTGGATGGTCCTCTGGCCGCCTCTTCAACCAAACTGAATCCTACCCCTCCCACATTGAGGGTATCCCGCATGGGGTTCCATGTGTCTCCGCTACGGCACTGAGCTGCGCTGCTAAAAGTAGCTGCTAAGATTTTAGCTTGCTTGTTGAAGTGTATCTTGACTTCCCTACCTTTTTCTTCTTTTTGATGAATCCTATTTTAAGAACTAACATTTTTCACTGACCCCCTCTGATTCATTACTCCATTTTTCTCTTTACAAGTTCTTCCAATAGCTTTTAATAGAAATTGGATTTCCCTTAATGTAGCTTTCCTTTCTGTTTAAGACAATAAATAACTTCAAGGTACCCGTGACAGGGACTATTTTTGTACAACAGGATTAAAACAACAACACACTAATTCACTCTTGTTATTCCAACAAACAGAAGTCACTTTAGATAAATATTTATTGAATGACTAATACGCTGAGAACACACCACTGAATCAAACAACATCCCTGCCCTCAGGGAACATATGCTTAGTGAGGGAAACAGGTACACTCCTTCTAATGGAGTGAAGAAACATGCCCGAGTTAAAGGAAAATCTTGTTTCCAAAATAATCTTGATCTCTGGAGGAAAGATTTATATAGACTCTCATAACTAAATGATCCTCAAAAAGCTTTTCACTGACCAGAAAAATATTGTAATTCAAGCATTTTTAGTAATAGAGTTTTGGGATTTGAAATCATTATAAAGGTTCCATTTCTTGCCCTAAGTTGACATCTTTCAAAAAATAAGTGCTGCTATATATACAAATATGTAG
Organism: Physeter macrocephalus; assembly: GCF_002837175.3. Lineage (NCBI taxonomy): Eukaryota > Metazoa > Chordata > Mammalia > Artiodactyla > Physeteridae > Physeter > Physeter macrocephalus. The sequence goes on along the minus strand of NC_041233.1, from coordinate 120,712,377 downwards.
GCATTTTTATACTTAAAAAAAATGGACCGACTGGGACTTCCCTGGTGGCGCAGTGGTTAAGGCTCCGCGCTCCCCATGCAGGGGGCCCGGGTTTGATCCCCGGTCAGGGAAGTAGATCCCACACGCCACAGTGAAGATCCCGCGTGCCTCAGCTAAGACCCGGCGCAGCCAAATAAATATGTTTTAAAAAGTGAACTGACTAATGCCAGGAAAAAAATTTTTTTTTTCTTCTTCTCTGCTGCAGTTGCGTTTCAATTGGTTAGGCCAGGCATTGGTAAACTCTAGTGCCCTGACCCAATCTGACCCATGACCTGCTTTTGTAAATACAGTTTTACTGGAACGAAGCACGTGTATTTGTTTACGTATTCTCCTTGGCTGAGTTCATGCTGCAAAGACAGAGTTGAGCGGTTGCAACAGAGACTGTAGTGAATTGAACTGTGGGTCCCAGAAAGATATGTTGAAGTCTTAACCCCTGGTATCTGTGAAGGTGACCTTATCTGGAAATACGGTCTTTGTAGCTGTAATCGAGTTAGGATGAGGTCATACTAAGTTGGGGCGGGCTTCGAATCCAATGACTGGTCTCTTTATGAGAGAGAAGACGGGGATTTGGATACAGAGACGTAGAAACAAACAAGAAAATGGGCCATGTGACGATGAAGGCAGAGATGGAGGAATGCAGCTACGAGCCAAGGGTGCCAAGTGCTGCCAGCAGCCACCAGAAGCGGGCAGAGTCGCGGGGAATAGATGCCTCCCTAGGACCTCAGAGGCAGCATGGCCCTGCCGGCACCTCGCTTCCATACTTCTTGCCTCCAGAACTGAAAGGATCAATTTCTGTTGATTCAAGCCACCAAATTTGTGATCTTTTGTTACTGCAGCCCTAAGAAACTAACACAGAGATCTGATGGCCCCACCAAGTCTAACCGATTTGCTATCTGGCCCTTCACAGAAAAAAATATTGCCCATGTCTAAGTTAGACCACACGTATCTCCATTCTGTCTTTTTCTTTGTCCCTTTGGATCTTTGAATGTAAAAAGTATTTTCTTTACTGTATAGTCCATGATACAGTTTTTCAGTCTTGCAAATCAGATAAGTCAATAAGTTCTTTAAAGTAATAATATGAACATACATCATCAGTAGCAAAGATGCATCCTTGCAATAATGTTACCAATGTTTAAAAATCAATTCCAAGTTAATAAATTAGTAATCAGAAGATAATTTTATGTATTCTTGAGCTTTATAGAACATGTCTAGCACAAAATATCTGACTTTTCTTTATTTGTGAAGCAATTCTAAAGTGCCATGAAAAATCAAGATAGAGTATTCAAATACACCATCAAAGAAAAAGACATTTTGAGCTTAGAGCTTCCAAACAATAAAAAATCTTTTGCATCTGTCTCTCCAGTTTTGCACATGGTTCAAACTCTTCAAGGACTTAATTTACGCTGTAACGTTTGCAACTACTGATGCGCTTCTGATGGAAGTCAGTGAGTTCAATATGACTTCAAAAGGCAGTTTTCTTAGATTAATATCCCATGGAAATGATGGTGTTTATTAGAATATTCAAACATTTTGTCTATATCTATAATTTCTTCTGTTTATATTTACTATTAATCTTGTGATTTACATAGTTTTAAGAATCACATCCATAAAGGATATTGGGAAAATTTGTTGTGTGAGGCCAGTGTGATAATTTTTTATTTGATATTAAAATTATGATATTAATTAAGATACTGGGAGTTTGGGGTTAGTAGATGCAAACCATTACATTTAGAATGGGTAAACAACAAGCTCCTACTGTATAGCACAGGGAACTATAGCCAATCTCCTGGGATAAACCATAGTGGAAAAGAATATAAAAAAAATGTATATATGTGTATAACTGAGTCACTTTGCTGTACAGCAGAAATTAGCACAACATTGTAAATCAACTGTACTTCAATAAAAAGAGTGTAAAAAAAAATTTTTTTTTTAATTGTGAAAAGAAAAAGGCAGTTTTCTGCATTATCTCCTGCACTCAAAGCTGAAGACGAGAAGGTTAAAAAAATGCAGCTGCTTAAGTGCTGTTAAATTGTTGAAGCACTTTGATGGTGACTGCATAGTCCTACCAGAGGAAGAGGGTCGCCTGGGAGCATATTCAGCATAAAGCAGTTAATGAACAGGACCCTTGCTGCATCAGGGGGCGGCGCCTTTGAAAAGGAAAGAAAACTAGTAGAGAGAAAGGGGACGGAAAACTTTTAATTGAACTGGCTACAGCAAGTATATGACAATATCAAACTGATTTGGTTAATTTTCATTAGCTCCTTGAAAAACCACTCAGTTACTGCCCATAGCACTGCTCTGGAAGACACAGCTGGTCTTAAAGCAAATTCCATTATTTGGCTATTTGTTTTTTTCTCAATATTCTGCAAAGTGTTGGATTGTTTGAATGAATGCGCAGGCAGTCCTGACTTAGGGACACTAGGGATTATATCCTCTATTTCAGATACTGTATATTATTTCAACATGCTTTGAAACTTGGCCACAGAACTTAACGACATTATCACATTGTTTCATAACCTGTTCTTAACTCCAAAGAAACATTTTAAAATTGTACCTTTAGGAAGTAATCTGATTTTAATCGGACTTTGTATATTTTTAAAACCCTTGATGCCAATGATTACAATCTCTCAGGCCCATGACAAACATCCCTAAAATCATCTCTACTTCTAAATTCTGTGAGCTTATATGTCGACCGAGCAACGGAAATAAAAACAAATATCCAAACCAAAGGATTAAGTAACCTTTTCATCAAATTCACTCATGTTTCCATTGTTATTTATTTTCTGTAAGGCTTACAAATTCCTGAATGTTACCTTGAATATCTTCTGCATAGACTGTCTCCTCACTTTATAATGGTTTGCAAAAGCTCACGCAAAAGAGTAAGCAGATTTCAGAGAAACACTAATTTACCTCAGCATATTTTAGATTAAAGATCTAAATTAAGCTATTTGTACACAATACCAAGAAAGTTTTGCCTTTTGTTATTCACAGTTCATATTTTCCCTAATAAGTTAGTATTTATGATTTATTACCAGTTATGTTAATCCAACAGTAAATACAACTTTGCACACCACGAGCACTTCAAAATGTTTCCTTCATTGAATAGTTAGATTACTGTCAACTGAACACAAGATGAAATCAATTGCTATTGTTCATTTCAGAGGTAATTTTGTTCCCTGAGACAAATTTATAAATCAAAGAATTGCAATGTTTAAGAACAAAAATAAAATCACGTTATGGTGATTTTTCTTAATAATGCTAAATTCAAGCATAACTGAACTTTGAGCTTACAGTTTCAAACAGAAGAATGCAAGCGAATCATGTTTGAGACACAAAATTAAAACACAAACAAAGCTGTGTAAAGAAACATAGGGAAAGGAGAGTGTACCTTGAGTAACAAAAGTGATGTTTGTTGAGAAGATACAGGTACAGAGAAAAATAAACACAGTGAATAATTTGTGGTTGAGAAGATTAAAAGCAGGGAAGGTTGTTTTCTTTATTTTTTTTTTAGGTTGCTTTCTTTAAACAAGACAGGAAATGAAGAGAACACTCGATAGCAATAATAAATAAGTCAACTTCTGTTTCCAGCCAAGATGGGGTAATGGGAAGTGGATTTACCCACCTGTCTAAAATAGCAACAACGATAAAATAGACAAAATACATGAAACAAAGTTTTCAAGATACTGACATGAAGAAATGAAGGATAGTGAACCCTGAGAAAGGGAAACAAACAAGGTGAGCCCCTGAGTACCCTTGCTCACTGCCTTGAAAGAATTTCCAGGCTGTAGCACGGGGAGGAGGAACCCAGGAAGAGCTCAGCCAACTTCTAAGCTAAAGAGACAGAGCTGAAAAGTCTGGTAGAACAGGTGGTAAGAATTTGCAGGACAAAGTGTTGGAGGAAAGAGAGCTGCATGGGGAAAGAACTCTGCAGGTCTGCAGAGGGTCCTTCTTGAGAATTCAGTGGTGTACTGACCAGCACATGTGTGTGAGGGGACTACTGGAGGCCAGAGAAAGAATGACTGGAAAGGATTAGAGCAGAGTTTCTCAACCTTGGCATTACTGATACATTAGATGGAAAATTTTCTTTTCGTTGGGGGATATCCTATAGTAGGATGTTTAGCAGCATTCCTAGCCTCAACCTACTGGGTACCAGTAGCACGCCTAGTCATGATAATAATAAAATATCCTCAGACATTACCGAACGTCTTGCTTGGGTAAAACTGTCCCTGTAAAGGACCACTGAATTACGGGGAACAGTTTGCAAAGCTCAAACAGGGCCAAGAATAGTGTATAGTTTTTCCAGCCAGACTAGAAAAACCTCCTAATTTATTAGGCAATGTATTCACAAAGGTCTTGCCTCAGTTGTGGAGAACAATTAGCACTAGGCTAAACATCGTTCTGGTCTCAATAAAAAATCTTAAAAGCAAGACCAGAAAGGATCAAAGTGTTTCCAAGTAGCTCACCTGTCCCGTAACAAAGCTGAAGAATATTATAGGAATAGAAAAATAACCAGCACTCAACAAAGTAAAATTCACAATGTCTGTCGTCTGATCAAAGAGTATACCTGGCATGCAAAGAAGCAGGAAAATAATGAGGAGAAAAATCAAGCAGTTGAAACTGACCCAGAACCGACACAGGAGTTAGAATGAATAGACAAGGACATGAGAACAGTTATTATAACTGTTTTCCATATGTTTGAAAAATTAAATGGAGACATGAAAGATATTTTAAAAAAAAGAACCAAACCAAACTTGTAGAGATGGAAGTACCGTGTCTGAGATGGAAAATACACTGGATGAGATGGATGGCAGATTAGACACTGCAGAAGAAAAGATTAATGAACTTAAAGATACAGTAATAGAAACTATATGAAATGAAGCACAGAAAAAGAAAAAAAAATAAATGAATACATCATCAGTGAGATGTGGGACAACTTCAAAAGGCCAATATAGATGTAACTGGAATCTCTGAAGGAGAAGACAGAGAGGAGAGAACAGAAAAAATGCTGATGAAATAACAACCGAAAAATAATCAAATTTGAGAAATGCTCCAAAAACCCACAGATCCCAGAAACTCAACAAACCCCAAGCACAAGAAATATAAAGAAAATTATACCAGGGCATTTAATTGTGACTAAAACTGCTCAAAATCAGGGACTTCCCTGGTTGTCCAGTGGTTAAGAATCTGCCTGCCAATGCAGGGGAGACGGGTTTGAGCCCTGGTCCGGGAAGATCCCACATGCCGCGGAGCAACTAAGCCCGTGCGCCACAACTACTGAGCCTGCGCTCTAGAGCCCGCGAGCCACAACTACTGAGCCCGCACGCCACAACTACTGAAGCCCGCAAGCCTAGAGCCCGTGTTCCGCAACAAGAGAAGCCACCGCAGTGAGAAGCCCGCGCACTGCAACGAAGAGTAGCCCCCGCTCGCCGCAACTAGAGAAAACCCGCACGCATCAACGAAGACCCGGTGCAGCCAAAAATAAATAAATAAATAATTTAAAAAATAACTTAATTATTTAAAAAATTGCTCAAAATCAATCATAAGGAATAAGTCTGAAAGCAGACACAGGAAAAAGGCACATTAAACGCAGAGTTTCTTGTTGTAAATAAGGAAAGCAAGTAGACAGTAGAGAGACACCTTTGAAGTACTGAAAGAAAAAAAAATGTGTCACCACAGAATCCTATAAGTAATGAAAATATCTCTTAAAAAGGAAGGCGGAATAACCACCTTTTTCAGACATACAAAAGTCAATCACCAGTCGACTCTCATTACAACAAATGCAATGGAAGTCCTCTAGGCAGAAAAAAAATGACATCAGATGGAAATACAGACCTACAAAAGGAATAAATAGCCCTTGGAACTGGTAGCTGTTTGGTTAAATACACAAGCTATTCTCTCATTAAATCTCTTTTAAAAACAGATGACTGGTTAAACAAAATGATATCATAACAATGTATTGTGGATTTGATAACATATGTGTAAGTAAAATTTATTGCAACAGTAGCACAAAGGAAGGAGTGGGGAAACGAAAGTATACTACCGCAAGTGTTTTATACTATATGTGAAGTAGCATAGTACTGCCTCGAGGTAGTCTGCTATACTAATGATGTATACTTGAAGGCCAACCCTGGTGCACCCACTGAAATAAAACTGAGAGTTACAGCCAGTAAGTTAAAAGAAATAATGGAATCGTACAAAATGGAAGCACAAAACATCAACTTAGCCAAAGAAAGGAGGAGAAGAGGAACAAGGGACATACGGGGCAAATGGAAAGCAAACAGCAAGATGATAGACTTAAACTTAACTAAGCCGACAATCACATTAGATGTAAATAGTCTAAATACTCCACAAAATGCAGAGGTTTTCAGATTGGATTCAAAAATAAAAATAAAAAACAAGACCCAATTATATGCTGCTTCCAAGAAACATACTTAAATACAAAGACACAAATAAGTTAAAAGTAAATGGATGGCAAAGGGAAAGCTAGCCATATCAATAATTGCATTAAACATAGATATAAATGATCACAACAATTAAAAGGCCAAGATAGACTGAAAGAAAGAGTAAAGTAAGACCAGATGGAGGAACACTCAGCATCAATTCAAAAGCATGCACTGGACCCACGCGCATTGACGTGGAACTGTGCACAAGGCAGAGTGATCATTAATTTTTTTATTCATTCGTCATACACGTCAGGCATGGTGAGAGGTTCTGGGAATGGAGAGATGAACAAGACACAGTGTCTACTCTCTTTCAATCTGAAAGGAGAGTTGGAGTTTAAATAATGAGTCACACAAATAAATATACAACTAAAAATGCAACAAATGCTGCCAAAAACTGCAAGTTGCTAACAGAGAGAATAGAAGGTGGGGCCTGATTGAGACCGAGAGCCAAAAAAAGGAGACTGATCTTAAATGACATTTAGGCTGAGAGCCAGTGGTTAAATAGGATTTAACCTGGTCACGAGTATGTGTCACAGAAAAGAGGCTGACAGTAGAACAGACCAGGCTGAAAGAATGTGTGCAAACAACACAGGGAAACAGGGAGGAGCTTGATGGACAAACGCCAGCAGGGCTGGGGCTGCGTGAGAGAGAGGAGAGGCACGAGGTGAGTGCAGAGGGAACCTGAAGCCCAGAGGCAGAGCGTCATTAGGACAGGATGAGCAGCTTGACCCATATACCGCCATTACTGGGTGACCACTGGAGAGCTTTACATGGCACGTCTGACATGATCAATCAGGTTTCCAGTTTGGAAAGATCCCCCTGGCTGAAGTGTAGAGGACAGGGGAGACGGAGGTCTGGGGAGGAAACGGGAGAACTTGTTGGCAGATTTTTGCAGAAGTCCAGGCAAGAGAACTGAGAGCTTGGCCTAGGGGACCTGAAACGGCAGTGGGCACGTAGGGAGGTGGATGGATGGGAGAGATAGACTTGGCATCAGCGAGACCTGTGATGGGCTGAAATGAGGGTGAGGAAAAGGAGAGAGCTGGGGGTGACCGCCTGGCTGCTGGCTGGAGCAGACGAGAAAAGGGGGATGTCTACGGAGACAGAGGGGACAGGAGGCCACCCCTCCAAACTATTCAGTGCACACTCCCAATTCTCGCTTGTCTTTCATTTACAGCATATTACTAGGCAGTGATCTTTGTTCTTTGTGGAAACTAGAAAATACAGTTAAGAGCAAAACCAATCCTTAAAGTGACTGCTCACTTAACATTTTAGTGTTCACCTTGTCCGGCCCTTTGGATGCACGTGTGTGTGAATGTGCATGTGTCATATATAATTTATAATTTAATGCAAATGATCTGGTAACCCATTTCTACTTGACATATTACGAGCAGGTTATGGGAATAAAGATATATTTATGTCTTTACTTTATAAACGATAAATAGGAAGCTGTTTTAAAACTGAAAATGATTCTTCAGGCTTTATCATAGATAGCAAATACAGAAACTTCGAAAATGAAACAAATAGGAGAAATATACTAAAATAGCTACTGAATAAGTGTGAATACTGGAAAATTTTTAATTGGAAAATATATAGAACAGTGCCTGAGGCTATAAGAAAAGTGGCTTGAGTCTGATCAAATCATTAAAAATTCTTTCAAAATTATTTATATGTAGAAGGAAACAGAAACTGGAAATGATCAAAAAAGAAAAAACTATGAATAATGAGGTGAATTCACCCAGTAATGTAAAGTGGGACTATATTCTATGATGTAAAAACAAATAAAGCAATTCACTTGCAACATTAGAAATGAAAAGTGATTCTATGTTCCCTAATGAAAACAATGGACAACAGTAATGTAGTAGTAAAATATATTAATACAGCTACGTGGGCTACCGCCGCAAAGGAGGGAAAAACTGCAAGGAAAGTCATAATCTCCATACTTCGAATAATTTGGGAAAAGGTCCTCCGGAATCCAACGCGGCTGAACCAAATGCAGCTTTCTTACCTTCCAGACCTTTAGGGTAAAGTGTAAATAACATCTCTCAATTTGTCTGCCTGCCTGGATCGACCAATATCCATCACATATATTTAAGTATTTTTATGATGGTTTAAGCCAGAACTCTGAATCTGGAGGCCACCACTGGATTCACCAGTGCTTCAAAATGAGCCAGGCCTTTGAGAAGTTTGCCAGTAATGCTATCGGGTTCAGAGGGAAAATCAAAGAAACAGTTACGTGTCACGAGACTGTGTTACGCAAATGGCCTCAAATATGCTCCAGGTAAAAAGCAACCAAATAGACAGCCTTGATATCACTCGGTGCATCGTTCTGATTGAACTGGGTCGCGGACTGTCATGCCCCCTTCAGACGTACGTGTTCACCCCAGTGGACACGCCAGCCACGGTCAAATACACGGTCATCACGATAACCTCCACTTATTAAACAGTTTTACATGCTAGGCTGCACACTGCGTTACGGTTTCTAACAACAGCTCGTCAAGTTGCTGATATTTGCCAGTTTTACAGGTGATGAAATATGAGAAATTCATACAAAGTTTCAAGGCAGACACCCAGGGGGCGGCCAGGCTGAGACTCCCACTCCCACACAGCGTGCTTCCGTTTATGTCTCTGAACCGTCGCCAAACTGTAAGGCCTGTGGAGCATCGACTCCAAACTCAGACCTTCAGCCATGATGCGAGAAACATAAGCACGCCTTTTGGATGGCTTAAAAACAACTACAGCTTCTGGATCTTAAAACTGACCTACGGGTATTACTGACCTGGTGACAGTTGGGGACCTGCGTGCCGTCGGAGGAGCTTCTTAAGTGAAGAGCTAGGATTATTTCCCTAAGCGCGGGGCATACTCCTCTCTTGCAGAGTGGACATAAAAACTCCTTGATGAATTATTAATTTCAATCTTGATTATTTATTGAGTGCTTAAAATACTCCAGGTGCTTTACATATATGACCTCACTTAGTCCTCACAGCAACCTTGCGAGGTAAGAATGATAAATTCCACTTTCACGTGAGAGAACTAAAGCCCAGAGAGATGAATTGATTCCTCCAAGGACACAGAGTCAGGAAGTAGCCAAGTGCAATTGGAACACATTTCGGTTAACTGCAAGTCTGTCCTCTTGGTACTAGCCTCTCCTTCCAAACCTTAGAACAAAGAGGGGGTTTAAGCCATAAACAAAACAAACAAGAAAAAACCAAGGAAAAAAGTTTTTCAAAAGGTGAGGGAGAGGGAGAAATGACAGCAAAGAGTTTGACAAACTGTGTTAGGATGTCAACAGATCCAGTACAAAGTCAAGGAAGGCTGTCATATTGAAAATACCGCAATCATTAAGTTATTATTCTTTAATTTATTCAACTGAGGAGTAAGAAAGGTGGAAAATTCAAGATCCAGTTAAAAAGATCAAAAATATTGGGAATATTTTCAAGCTTCTTCTTTGAGGAAAAGACAATTCAGGAGGAAATAACCGATACCTCACTGTGATGTTCTGTGTTTCAGAGGAGGACCCCGTCACAATTTCCTTTGCTTGTCTCCCGTCCCATGTAATTTAGTTACTAGAGGAGAAAGGCTCCCCTACCTCACGGCCATTGTGGCCAGATGTGGTTTTTTGGTTTTGTTTTGTTTTGTTTTTTGCAGTACACGGGCCCCTCACTGTTGTGGCCTCTCCCGTTGCGGAGCACAGGTGGGGTTTTCTGTATGCCCCGTATTTCCCTGAATAAATGCTCCTCTCCCACGTCGGTTTCTAAAGGGTTCAGGTGGAAGAGACCCCAATCCTGGAGTCAAGGAACTGCCTGCACAGAATCCCAGTGACTGGTTCAGGAATGGACATGTGACCTAACTCAGGCCAGAAAGGCCAGCTCCAGGACACATGACAAAACCACTGGGAATGTGCTTACTCAAAACAGGACAATGTAGAGCTGCTAATATGGGAAGATGAAGACACGGAGCCTGTTTACATTTCTGCCACCGTGTGGAGAGAGCCTTCCTGCCACTGAAGTCTACATAGAAGCAAAGAGACCTCAGAGAGAGAGAGCCAACAAGTTCTTACCCTGATTTTTCAAATTAAAAAAAAAAATCTATACTAATACAACTGGGTTGGAATACAGGGTGGGTTTTTGATCAGACAGATGATGCCAAAAGTCTAGCTCCACTATTTACAACTTATGTGTCTTATGACCTCAGACAAGTTATTTAAACTCCCTGAGATTTGGTTTCCTACCTTTTATTCTTAAAAAATGCATATGACAATATCTTTCTTATGGAGGTAGTATGAAGATTAAATGAGATACAGTTTTAAAAGCATTTAGCCCAGAGATTGGCATATAACATGATGTCTACTTGATAAGAACCAGTTATTATAATTAAATTCAAAAGCACTGTCCCATGTCCAAGAATAACTTCCAGCATCATTAGGCTTATCTGAGGAAGCTGAGATGGGGAAAAATGTATGAAAGCTCAGTTCTACAAGGTGGAGAGCAAGAGATTATACATCTGTAGCAAAACGTTTGGCTAAAATGTTTGAATGGAACTTGGGGTTTGAATTTTTACGAGCTTATTCAGAAATACTGTGTTATCAAAATGAGAAAAAAAAAAAAGTTCCCACACCGATAATTTCAAAATGATTGCATCTCTACTGACATCCAAATATTTACATCTTGGTAGTAAAAAGCAAAGTCAGCAAACAACGGGAAGGAGTTTCAGGAGAAGCGATGAAACTGATTAAGAGTCTCCAGGTTGAAAGAACTATGTGAGGTTTACTTCACTAGGTGGAGACCTGATAAGTCCCCACATGTATTTGGAGAATAAAGATAACTGCAGTTATTCGTGCCTCTCTAACCCCCAGGCAAACTTACTACAATAAACATATCCTCTGTCTACTGCCCACCAGAAAGTTCTCATCTCAGCCTGAAAAGCACCAAACCAGCCACATGGCAGCTTCTTCACAGACCCCGGAGAGCAAGAAATGCTGGTTCAGCGCTGTAGGTGAGGGTCTCGCTCAACACAGCGTCTCCCTGCAGAGATGCGGACAGAGATTCCCAAACCCCACGTTTCCTTGAAGCAGTGAAGCTTAGGGGGACAGAGCAATTCCAGAGTTGCTTCAGGGTTTCAAAACGCCTCTGGTTCAGTCCTAGTGTTTGATTTGCCCAAAGAACTATGGAAACCCTCTCAGCTGGCGGTAGCCTCAGTCTCTGTGGGTGTGGGGAAAGGGACCGACATCCTCATCACCAGTCTGGCAAGCAATCTGTGCACTTCATTGGGAGGCGTCCGTTCTCCTTCCTCTCCCTCTTCTTGGTGTCCGTTGTTTGTTTTTTAGTGACGTTTAACACGACTCTATCAGGATACTTAAAGATGTTTGCCTTGGTGTAGGCTCACATAGAAACAGACTGTTTTGAAATCTCAAGTTTAATCACACGCCTTAAAGTGCATACATATAATAGACTCAAATGTTACGACTCTGTATAAACACAGCCAAATAGTCAAGTGAAAACAGGAAAAGTATATCCAATTAGTCAACTGTTCTCGATTTCCAGGATGTTTTCTATCATAAAGACAAATAAGTGCATAATTTATAATATTTATAAAAAATTGTGTGAGTCGGGGACATATGCCCTGACCCAGGCCTGCCTTGTGGGGGGCACGTGCTGAGGGGTGGAGGTGCAGGCCGCCATCCAGCCCAGCGCCCCGCTGAGGGGCTGCGTCTGCTTCCGGGGGACCCCTTGCAATGACTAGCATAAAGGCTGGGGACGAAGCAGCCCAAGCAAAAAAATTTCGTTTTTCTGCTGTTACTAGTGGTAGTTATAAGCCGAGGCAAGGGATGAAAAGGGACCTACGCAGCAGATGAGACTGTTGCTCTCTCAGACGTCTGCTGAAGTAGGAGTCTTTCAAGGCTCTTCCTGACCATGAAAGGGCAGTGCAAGCAAGAGTACACAGAGAGAGAAATCCCGTTTCCTTGGCTTCCCGTTGACTGCCTGCCAAGGCGAGAAGCTGGAGTTTTGCCACTGTATTTCATACCTCGATGATGTATTCTAGACAACTCTGAAAAGCCACACTTTCAAGGTAAGCTAGTAAATTGTGGCTACTCAATACATATGAAACCACCACAGCAATTTGGAGTAAGTCCATTTGCTGTGTGCTTCTTGAAAGAAAGGCATGACTAAAATGCAAGAATCACTGTTCAGAAAATATGATCTAATTTTGGCTACGGTGGCTTTGCTTAAAAATAATTGAGCTTGCTATTCATCGCATTACAAAATAGTTATGATATCAGTTAATAGTTCTAGTTCTAATCCATATGCCGGGAGGAGTTTAAAATTAATTGGGATGGAGAATTAAGGAAAGGACTCTAATTGAAGGAAGCACCTTCCTCAGGTGAGTCTACCCGTTCATCACCTTCCCAACTGGGCACTGGCGTTTCTGTCGTAGTGCAGGGGCGGCATTTCTGCAACCAGGAGGCGTATTATTTTAACACTCATTTAAGTTGTGGTCCCTCTACTTCTAACTACCAGTAGGGGGGCCAGTTAGCACTGATAACATGAATTATTTTGCATAACGGACAACTGTCACCCACGACCCGGACTCAGCCTACTGACCGGATTTCACGTGGGTAAACAAGTAGTAATGACTACTAGTTATCATTCGTCTAGATTTGCATTCCTCCCCGACCCCCGACCTTTTCCCTCTGCACAATCACCATTCCCCTCTGAGCATATGAAATGGTGAGACCACCTAGAAAAGAAGAAATCATGAACGTAAAGATTTCCATGATTATTTTTGGAAAATAGACACGTTTCCTTGATTGTTTCTACAGTCTATAGTAGTAAACATGTAATGTGGAATATATTTTAATTGCTGTGATGTAAATGAGACTTTGGGGTCACGCTACAGAGTGTTAACTGAAAGATCCAGCTAGGCCTTTAGCACGCCCGCAGGCCTTTTAAATTGTTAGGGGAAATCGCAGCATTCAATTGAGCACTTTCAACACTGAGCTCCCCTAAGGCTTATTACAGTTTGGCAACACGACGCCGATTTCAACTAACGTACAGGATGCTTTTTTCTTCTCATACTCTATCTACAGAACCTTTCCAGTATGCGCAACTCAAAAACCATGAAACACGAGGCAGATGAAGAGCTACATAATTGAGGCAATTTACCATTGAGTTACTGGCAAAAGTTCTCAGGTACGAAGGACCTCACTCACGTGGGGTTCAGAAAACCATGAGTACCGAAATACTGGTCCAATAATAATAAATAGAAAGGCATCCAGATAACTCAGTGCAAGAAAGATTCAAGTGGTAAATATCTAGAAGATTAACTCAGGATACTAGGATACTTAGAAAATGTATTACAATCGATAATAAACATTTTCATATATGCTCTGATAGTTAAGTTGGCTCTGAAAACCTGGTTCCTCAGGTATGAGCCACTAAAAAGAGAACACGAATCTCAAACGTAAGCATGGCTTACTGTCATACAAGGGAGCGCACGAGGGGACCCTGTTTCCTCTTCTTGGGGACGTGAAGTACAGGTCTATGTAACTTCTTGCTGCCGCAGGGAAGAAGATGGGCCAGACTCCCCACTGCCGGACTCGCTTGAGTCTGACGCTTCTTGTCAGGACGCGTCTGAGCAAGACAATGCAGAGTCCTTCACAGAGGTGGCAAGACATGTGTCCAAAGTTGTTACTGGTTTTGCATTAGATCCCCCAAATGGCTGGATCCTACCCCCTTCAGTTGGATCTGCAGAGCTTGGGGAGTAAATAGCAATGTTACAAGAATACCTTCCCAACTACTACTATTGAACTGAAGAACACCTTGGATAACAACCACTTCCTTTAAAGCCCTACAACAAAAGGCATGAAATAGTCTCCGTGAGCTAAACACTACTCATCAAACTGGCACTGGCTGTTTCATAGCAGGCCATACCCACCATGACTCGGTGTGGACATTGAATACTCTGATGGGAATTATCCTTCCAGCTCAGGCCAAGGGAGAAAGGCAGAAAAGGGCAGCTTTGGTGGAAGCAGAGGAATGTAACTGCGGGGCGGAACCAGGGCACAAATCTGAAGCACCTAGTTAAGAAATTGTAGTGAAAGAGGATAAATTATGGCTAAAATGTCTATAAGCCGAATACCATCAAAATATGGATTTTGAATAATAATGCTCTTCCACATTCCTGTCGATGGCTCATTGAAAAGAACACTTTAGTCTGATCACACCTAATCTTCTAGTTCAGCAAATTCTCCACGACACTATTCATGGCATCCTTTGACATAGTAGCTGTTTTCGTGGCACGCTGAAAGGAATAAAAGACTCAAAATAACACTGGAAAGTCACCCACCATCATAATGCAATTATTCCCACAGTAAGTCAGTGCCTTACAGTCTCAAGTCAAGGAATCAAGCATTCTTGGTTAATCGCACTCTTCACCCGCCGGCCCTTCGGGACTCGTTCTTTGCTAATAACCTGTTGCTTTTTGCGTAGAGCTGTTTATTGCCCTGACCACATCCTCTTCTATATTTTCAGGGCAGAATGCTCACATTTCAGTAAAAATGTAATAATTTCTGGAGCTGGCCTGACAATGTGATACTCAGCGCTGGTCAAGCGTGCCATTCTCACAAACCAGTGCGGCTCAGCTTTCCAGCTTTCTGGATCTGGATGCTAGATCCAGTCCACCTGTGTCTTCTTGGTGCACCCCCCAAAAAGATATCTCGACAAGCTGATCTGCAGCTGTCGGCACCCCCCATTCATCAGCAGCACACGAAGCAGCCAAGGGAGAGTGGTCGAAAACTGCAGGACGATAAAAGATCCGCACAATAAACAAGTTCTCTGGTTTGTGTCCACGCAAACCAGTTTTGAGCTATGTCATTCCTGCTGCAGGTTGAACTATTTTGGTTACGAGCGTTGAGGAGGGGAAGGCCCGGGTTGTCAGTGAAGTTGTGCCGTCATTCTCTACCCCTCCACATGTTTCTCAACTTCAACATTCACAGTCATCCCTAAGTGTCCAGCAACAGAGGAACGGATAAAGAAGATGTGGTACGTGTCTACGATGGAATATTACTCAGCCATGAAAAAGAACAAAATAAGGCCTTTTGCAGCAACATCAGTGGACCTAGAGACGATCATACTAAGTGAAGTAAGTCAGACAGAGAAAGACAAATATCATATATCACTTCTGTGTGGAATCTAAAGTATGATACCAATGAACTTATTAACAAAACAGAAACAGATTCACAGAGTTAGAAAACAAACTTACGGTTACAAAGGGGAAAGGTGGCGAGGGGGATAAATTGGGAGTTTGGGGTTAACACATACACACGACTATACATAAAACAGATAATCAACAAGGACCTACTGTATAGCACAGGGGACTGTACTCAATATTGTGTAATAGCCTAAATGGGAGAATAATTTGAGAAAGAATAGATATAGGGATATGTTTAACTGAATCACTTTGCTGTGTACTTGAAACTAGCACAACACTGTGAATCAACTATACTCCGATATAAAATAAAAATTAAAAAAAAGAAAGAAGACAGTGCCGTTTTCTCAGGGCAAATGCCTTCATGCAATGCACAACTTTAAAAAAAAAAAAGAAAATTCAGAATCACCCCATCCAACAGACCCTCTCTGATGTTATCCACTTTTGTGTTTCACACATAGTAAGTCTTCAGTACTCAGTAGTTTCCTGATTTATGTGAACATGGTGTCCCCCAAAACCCAAATGAGACAACGGAGCTGGCTGTAACAGAAAAACAAATGATCTCAAAAGAGAAAAGATAATATAATATTGTCTTCAGGGCATCTCTCGCTTGCCACTACTAGATTTAGTTCATTTGCTTTTGTGTAAGTTTTCACTATCCCCTATAGAGTCTTCATACTCTATTTAAAATCTTCCTCTTGAATAACAGGAACGTGATCATCTAGCAAGGAAGCTATTATAACAAAATCATGCTATAACATTCAAATGTCTTCATGAGTCTTACCATACTAAAATTTCTATCTAGAAAAATAATGGTTGTGTAGAATATCCTCATTATAATCATGCAATATTAAAACAAAAGGAAAGACCTCCAAACTAAAAATTAAACCATTAGAAATGACAATATACAGTGAACCTGAGGATTCTACAGCCCTGGCGCGCCTAAAAAGTTGCCCAATGGCGACTAAAAGAAGTTTTACGTACACAGCTAGCATTTATTTATCTCATTGAATTTCTACAACACACGTATGAGGTGGATTCTTTTATTAAACCTTCTTTTACCAAGAAGGAAACCTAGACTCAGAGAAATTAAGTAACTCACTCAAGGTCACACAGTTGCTAAGTAGCAGAGCTAGGGCTCCAGCCCAGATCTGTGTGACATGAAACTGGTGCACTGAACCACGACTGGTGTTGATCATTAGGGCAGATACATGCAGTCACATTAGGTAAAATAAAATAAAATAATGTGACTTACTCTTATTCTGTTGAAGAATTGATAGCACCAATTCTTGTGTTTCACTGTGAAAGCCTTTAAGGCAGAAATGATCATCTGCAGCAGAAACAGAAATATTACTCGCATGTCATAATATTGTTCTGTGGGGCTCTGGTAAAATCCCGACGTCTGATAGTGCCTGGTAGAGCGCAGACTGACCGATTAGTCACTGGCGTGTCCCAGCATAGTAACCGACGTGTGAAATCACAGGATCGGAAAGGCCAGTGCTCAAACATTAGTGCCAATAATAATTGAGCTATTCATTTTCACACTAGGTAACGATGAAACGTACATACACTAATTTCCACGAGGTAAGTTTAAATGAAAAACAAACCCTACCTGTGGTTTACGGCAGAGTTGATGAGAGAAGCAGGTTTCACGGGTGAAATTAAGATAGGTTCCCATCAACGAGAACGCCGCAATTCACATAACTAATCACCCATAAGACCTATTATAAACAAACACTAAGAAAAACTCAAAGAGCATATGTAAGAGTGATGAAATTTCCACCTCAATGACTGATAAAGGCAGATACATCAAAAATCACCTGAGCTGGAAAAATGACGCTCTGTGAAGAGGTGCTTAGGGTGACAAGCGATCAGGACCCTCCATTAGTCAGTGATGACCCCCAACACGTGTACCTTGCAGGTCCTCGCGCCTGGAAGCTCAGGTCCTAATGACAGAAGTCTGTCTTCTCACATAGAAATCAGAAAGACTGCTTCCAAACGCAGCGCTCTCCAGGAGAAATGACTCATCAGATGAACAGCTCTCCGTCTGAATCTTAAGAAAGCCACGTCTATCCTTCCATTTTAGAATTAGATAAAGTGCACATTTATCACGCACTCTTTTTTTTAAAAATTAACTTATTTTTTGGCTGCGTCGGGTCTTGGTTGCTGCGCGCGGGCTCTCTCTAGTTGCGGCGAGCGGGGGCTACTCTTGGTTCCGGTGCGCGGGCTTCTCATTGCGGTGGCTTCTCTTGTTGCGGAGCACGGGCTCTAGGCGTGTGGGCTTCGGTAGTTGCGGCGTGTGGGCTAAGTAGCTGCGGCACGTGGGCTCAGTAGTTGTGGCGCACGGGCTTGGTTGCTCCGCGGCATGTGGGTTCTTCCCGGACCAGGGCTCGAACCCGTGTCCCCTGCACTGGCAGGTGGATTCGTAACCACCGCGCCACCAGGGAAGTTCCTCACACACTCTCTGAACATCGTTTTCGGCACCAGTTTCTTGGCTTCAAGTTTTAGGTCTTCTTTTACCATTGCTTTGGACCAAACATGATTCATGACTTTCCCATTTAACTTTTTAAGGAAAAGGCATTCAGCCTTGTTGAAGGGAGAAGAGCGCACAGATAAAAGGAAAACTGGTGGTCACGGATGACCAAGCAGCCCATCCTATGCGTCTGACTTCTAAAAACCAGTCCCATCGTGAACTCTCAGCAAAGCAGAGCGGCCTCCCGAAGAGTGACGGCTGCTCCATGAACGTTTGCTGATAAACGTGTGACAGAGTGACCCCACAAAGAATGATGCGCCAGGAACGTCCACTTGCATGTCCAGATCACAGCAGTGTTTTTAACATGACGTCCACCTTCTACAGGCATCAACATGAAACTAAAATGCTACCTCTCGTTTTACAAAGGAGAGAGTATTCTAATCACGCACACCAAGAAAGGACGGGGGTGAGGCTTGAACATGGGAAAAGTCCAAGGGTAACAGGCTGTGGAATGATCTTTTAAACGGCTTTTCTTCTTTGCTAAATTTTGGGCAAAATGATACATTTTTTTTTCCAGTAAAAGAAATTCAATAGTCCAGACAGCCTTAGATACTTGGATAGCAGGGTTGATAAAACAACTTCCTGGCCTTTAAAAGAAAATGTATCATTCAAGTGAGTTTCGTTAGGCCCCCTCTTTCCCTGTCTGTGCAAGCCCAAAAGGTCCAATACTGTGCTCTACAGAAGCACGGTGACTCGAAGCTTACACAGTGATGCAGAGCTGTACCTACTGGCTGTTTGCCTTTCTCAGTACAGACCCAACACCACCCTGTCTTTACAGCTGTTTGCTACTCTTATTCCCGATGCTCCAGTGCAGCCATGTTGTCACTGAAAACACAAGTTGCATTTTATGGCTGTATATGCTCAACTTCCTCTTCCCGGTGTATTCATTCTGTCACTTCAAAAGAAGCATCCTTTAAAAAAAATTAAAAAACCACCATGTCATCTGCCAAAAGCCAGTGCTATGTCCTACTGTAGAGAGTGTCACAGGGGACACCTCTCCTCTGATGCTTCCAAAAGTGGGAATTTTCAAGACGCTCTTAAACGTACGTTTCTTTTCCATTTAATTGATTATTCATGAGTTAAAAATAATTAAAGAAAAGAATCTGAAATTGACAGTAATATTTTTCTTGCTAACCTCAATTAACTTCAGCCTCTCTTCAGTCATGCTACTTGTCAAAATGGTACCTGATGCCGAATCGGGGGAAAGGAAAGCTAGAGATATCAGGAGAAATCGATTCGAAATATCCTCTTTTAATAGATATTATTTTTAAAATACAAACTATTTCACACAGACAAAGCCCAGACAAATCCCAAGTTTGGTTGCAATTTTAAGTAAAGGAAGAGAGAAGTTTGGGGCACCCATAGAGAGGTGATGGAACGGTGTATGCCTTAGTTGCACGTGACAGACTCTACCTGATTGAAAAGTTCCTGCCAAAGTTAAGAACCAAAGGAAATATGGGCAACGGTAACAGGAAACCTGTATGTGGCTTATTTATCACCCTCACCCTTGCGGTTTAATATGCACAAGATACTGTCCTCTTCGCTTCTCTTTCAAATGTCTGTTTTTCTTTATAAGGGATAGCTTTATAATTCAAAAGCAACAGAGAACTAATAAATAAAGGGAATACTTCTTTTTTCTGTGAAACAAAGCTAGGCTGGAAATGCCAGGCTAAGAGAGATCAAAGGTCATTTCAGCACAAACTGAAGTCAGTTATTTTGGGATCCATCATTCAATTGAATTGTTTTAGAAATGGAGAGTCTGTCATCACATTTCTATCCTTTTAAACAATTTCTATGTTTTGTAGACGTCTAGGAAGAGGCTGTGGGTCACAGAGAAGCCTCAGCTTTCCAGAATGGAAGCTCTAGAAATCAAGCATGGCAAATACAACAAATCAGCTAGGGAACTCTATGTAAAGATGATATAAAGTGAAATATAAGAATTCCCTTTTGGTATGGGCACACAGGGCCCCTCACCTGATTAAAGAGCTATACAGTTAATAATGTTATTTACCTATATACATAGAGCAAAGGCAAGACGGGAGAGAATTTATTTCAACTTACAGAGGAGCACTGGTCCTCACCTCCCATCTCTGAGAGCACAGGTAGGCATCAGCCATCATTATGTGTCCACATCACTGTCAGTATCAAAATTCTCGAAGTGTGCAATTCTACTGGCAGATCTGTGACCTGGTAATAAGGACCCAACATTTTAATGTCTTTATTTGTTCAGATGTGGGTCATCAGATACCATAATTCAAAATACAGAAAAGGTCAAGTCAAGGTAATGTCTCTCCCTTTTTCAACCATATGGACCTAGAATCAACTGACGCTTTCTTTCAGCAGAGGTTTCTCCTTCCTCTCTCCCTCCCTCCATCCCTCCCTCCTTTCCTCCGTCCTTCTCTCTCCCTCCTTCCCTCCCTTCTTCTTTCCTTCCTCCTCCCTTCTTTCAGAAAGGAAAGAAACTATTCTGGTAAACAACGGCCCACTTAAATACAGCAGGTCTTCCCCTGGGTCCATAACGACATGAGCGAGAATCACGCTGCTTGCGGTCTGATGGCAGGCGGGCCCTAACAGCGCCCTGGAGTCGGCCTTTCCACAGCCCGCCCTGCCACCCCACATCCCTTGGCATCCTTGCTCGTCAGTACTTCTCAGGCACGTCACCACAGCATGTAACTTAATTTACGTGTCGCTTCTCTAAATCAGGGGATAATAACATCTTGCCTTTCTGGAAGTAAAGGGTTGGTCGAAATTATCCTGAGGTTCCCGCTAACTTGAAGATCTATACTTCAGAGATTTCTAAAAGACAGAGTGGTCTTTCCCAATTTCCACGACCTTGAGACACAGTAAAATGTCAACCTTCCTGTGTAACATGAGCAAAGAGAGGCAGCATTGTGTGTCATCATCCATTTTCCCTTAAAATTTTTTTTTACTGTTTCCTTATCTCACACTCTAAAATAATTACAAACCCGAGCTCGTCTTCATTTAGAGTAACACAGGCTTCCTCTCCCTTCCCCGCTCGGTTCCACGGGGACTCCATGACGTTCGAAGAGGTAAAGCTGCACGTTAGCATCTCAGGGGTCAATAAAGAAGACGTTTTGAATTGCACACCCAGTTTTTCGAAGAGACGTACAAATGCCCTGGGGCTTGAATCTTTTTCATTTTCCAACCAAGTGGCTGTTAATAACTAGGAGAGACTAGTTCCGCTGAAAATCTGCCACAGATTACGACGCAATGCGGGATTTTTAATGCCTTGTTGCTCTTTCCGTCCTGAAAAGCCCCCAGCCAGCGTTCTCCCAGCACTCCTGGCTCCAAGCTTCACTTCTCGAGCGCCGAGCCTCGACCCCGCGGCCGGCCGCTCCGTCGTCTGTCTCTCTGATGTGCTTCACTCACCGGGGCTTCATTTTTTCCACTCTCCACGTGGGTATTTCTCCCTTTCAGCTCTCCGGCTCCCACGAATGCTTTTCTCCCTTGCGAGTGAACTCCAAGACAACACTTTCCCGAACAGCCTTTAAATCTCGCTATAGCTGAGGTCCGTTTTTATTTACCGTTTTACTGAAAGTTTCGTTTCTGGGTACTAACCACTTCCTTCCAACAGCAGAATAAAAGCTAACGTGTGAAAACACACATCCTAGCTTAATGGACGGAAGTGCCTCAACAGAAAGACACGTGCTTCGGCAAAATGTGCCTCCCTTTCCGTGAGGTATCCAAACCAACAGTGGTTCAAACGTTTGCATTAGAAGAGAGAACCTGCTGGACAGTCCTCTCCCTAAGAAGCCTTGGGGAGTCTGCCACGGTGTCACAGGCCCTTCAGAAGAGTTTCTTGCTGGTTCATATATTTACTCATTCAACAATTATTTTTCAAGGACCGATTACGTGCCAGGCACTGTGCTAGGTACCAGGGCTAGAATGGTAGAGCACAGATACCTTGCCCTTGTCTATGAGGGACACAGACACACAAATAGACAAGCAAATAAATAATTACGGATTATAATAGGTGCTATGAAAACGTCAGGTTCCTAAGATGGAGAAGAATGAGGTGAGTATGCGTGGTGGAGGGGGTCATCCCCTCCGAAGGAGGTGATGTTTAATCTGAGGTGCACAGGATGAGATGCACCCCTGAAGACGGCTGAGTGATCAAAGGGCCCGGGTAGGAGCCATGACACAGGCCCCGTGTGTGAGCGGCGTGGGCCACAGAGCAGAGAGAAGGCCAGAGAGGGTCCTTCACTGGGAGAAGGAAGGGGCAGCAGTCACAGATGAAGGAACCGAGTCACTTAGACTGGCACTGAGTCCCAGGCCCGGGATGGGGTAACCAGCGCCACACTGGTATCTGGGAAATGCACAGATGACCTTCCAGCTTCCTCTGAGGCCTGGCTGCCCCGAGGCCAGTTTTCTGTACTCCCTGGCATCACACAGAAAAGCACAATTAATGAGGCAACCTGACCCTATGTGGATGTGCCGCCTAAAAGAACGTACATGATACAAATGAGAGAACTTCAACACTGCAGGAGCTATTATGGGTGGATGGTTAATACACGGTCTTGGGAATTCACGTAGATGTGTCCTGCAACCAGAGAAGCGTGGCGGGGGTGGGAGACCGAGGACCAACGGATACTTTAGGTCTTTTTACGGAAGAGGTGATGAAGAAGAATAGAAACCATAGGATGTTGAACTACCGTTTTTATCTCGTATTGTGGAAAGGAAGTACAGAAATAAAATAATCCATTCATGTAAAAGTAGCACCTTTACTTCAAAGATCAAGATGGTTCAGAAAAAGAATTTATCGGTATGATCTGTAGGACCTGACTAGTTGTGTTAATTCTGTATTTCAGTATTGGGTCAAATCACAGGAATTTGCCAATATTCTATTGTTATTGATCTAGAACAATGGTAATGTTACATAGTTTGACAAATAGCTATACAGACAATCTAAGAGCTCATCTCTGATAAACACGATATGGTTTTCAGTTTTAACGCTAAGTAGATTCTCGGAACTTGAGTTCTTCACCAGCGGAGAGGAGAATAAAAAGGAATCTAGGGCGTATTGACTGTCGCCATGTGCCATGCCCAAAGGTAGGTGCTCTCCATACGCTGCCTTATTTATGCCTCATAATGAGGTAAACACTATTCCTGGCATTTCACAGCCAAGGAAATGAAGACCCAAAGAGATTAACTATAAAATATCGTGTAAAATGAGAATCATATGTGAACCAGCCTCTCTCCCTAATCTATGTCCCTGTTTTTTTTCTCTCACCGTTATCTTCTTTCCCTTCCAAAGAAAAGGACGTTTTTTTCCTTCCCCGGAGGCTATTCTATCAAAATCAGAACCAAACAAAGAAATAGAACACAGGAAATTAAGAGCAAATTAGCATAAGCAGTGTGTTTCTAAAAAATGGGATCTCTTGTCTAATCCCATAATATTTTTAAGAACTGTTTTCAGTAAAGAGTGAGTAACACACCATAATCAAAGGCAGCAACTTATGTAAGTAGACTCCGTGGGCACACAGCAGTGCCGAGCACATGAAAGTGATCCAGAACAGGAGGTGCAGATGTGAACTGTATGTTATGTAATCTAGAAACCCTCTGTCTCCTCATCTGAAGAACACCACCAGTTACGGACAATCAGCACTCAGTAAATCTTCTGATAGATCAAGGATTGCTCTGATTGTAAACACTCTGGCTCAGAACCTCTTGTAGTGATGTACAGCTTGCAGATAAACCAAAATAACCTCTAGGCTGTAAGTACAATTGAAAAAAAAAATCCTTAATGATTTATTTGCATATTTATCAGGAAAACTCAAGTTTGATCACACACTCTAAAAGAGCTGTCCTGCATGGAGGCAACCTAAATGTCCATCGACAGGGGAATGGATAAAGAGGATGTGGTATGATATACAATGGAATACTACTCAGCCATAAAAAAGAACGAAATAATGCCATTTGCAGCAACGTGGATGGACTTAGAGATTATCATACTGAGTGAAGTAAGTCAGACAGAGAAGGACAAATATCATATGCTACCACTTATACGCAGAACCTAAAATATGACACAAGCGAACTCATCTACAAAATTGAAACAGACTCATAGACAGAGAGAACAGACTTATGGTTACCAAAGGGGAAAGGGAGGGGGGAGGGATACATTAGGAGTTTAGGGTTAACAGATACACATCACTATACAGAAAACAGAAAAATAAGAAGGACCTATGGTACAGCACAGGGAACTGTATTCAATATCCTGTAATAACCTATAACAGAAAATAATCTGAAAAAGAATATGTATATGTATAACTGAATCACTTTGCTGTATACCGGAAACTAACACAACGTGGTAAACCAACTATACTTCAATAAAAAAATAAAAATTTAAAAGAGCCATGATGTATTTAACAGTAAACAAATATTTGGGGGGTGAAATAAAATATAATAGGCTAGCGATAATTTCATAATAATTTTAAAAATGTACGTAAGCATGAACCCAAATCACTTAAGACGTATAACCCTATTTTGTTTTTTCCAGCTGGTCAGGTCTCCCACTTTAATTTTCAGGCCCTGACAGCTAAAATATCCACAGAAAACAGTCCTGTCCTCCCTTGTGAATGCCTTATCCAGATGTCACACTTATTCCTTCCGTGAAGTAAAACGTAAAGGTAAAAACTCAAACAGCATATGAAATGAAATATAATCAGATGAAAGGTTTAATCACAATTTTTACTGCTTCCCATTGTATTATTTGTTTTGCTTTTGCATGTAAGCCCTGCTTTTTGAAGCCTTACTGTATTAGTAGTGCTGTTTTTGCTGCAAGAGTTATAATCTTAAAATATAAGAGCCAGGAAAGGACATCCCCACTGTTTCCATAGGCATTCCTGCGTGAATGCAACACTATTTTTTATATCATCAATAATATACAACACTTTTTCTTATCATTCCAAGAAATTCAGTTGATTTAAATATTACAGGAATGTATGCAAAATCAGTTGGCCCTCACATAAAAGAATTCTCTTAATACATCACTCAAGATAGAATGGAAAATGCCAATTCTTTGTCAACGATAGCAAACTGCAGCCCCTGCCCGTACCCTACCTCAATATGTTAAGAATATGGGACCTTGGGGCTTCCCTGGTGGTGCAGTGGTTAAGAATCCGCCTGCCAAAGACGGGGACACGGGTTCGATCCCTGGTCAGGGAAGATCCCACGTGCCGCGGAGCAACGAAGCCCATGCACCACACCTACTGAGCCTGCGCTCTAGAGCCCGCGAGCCACAGCTACTGAGCCCACGAGCCACGACTACTGAGCCCACGAGCCACAACTACTGAAGCCCGCACGTCTAGAGCCTGTGCTCCGCAACAAGAGAAGCCACCGCAGTGAGAAGCCCGCGTGCCACAACCAAGAGCAGCCCCCGCTCGCTGCAACTAGAGAAAGCCCGCGCGCAGCAACGAAGACCCAGCGCAGCCGAAAATAAATGAATAAATGAACAAATTAAAAAAAAAAAGAATATGGGACCTTTAAATGCGTTCAAAAACAGGAAAAGGGTAAAAAGTATGAATAAGCATAGCAAAAATAAGTGTTACATCAAGAAGAGATCTTGGACCAAACGATCAATAATGAGCATATAAATTATGTTTGTCCATATTCTTAAGATCTTGGACCAAACGATCAATAATGAGCATATAAATTATGTTTGTCCATATTCTTATTTTCAGGATTTCTGAGTCATACCTTAAAGAAAGAACAATCCAGACATTTTTAGGTCGTGTCTGCACATGGGACTCCAGCGTTTGATGGGAGATGATCACAACATCTAGCAGTCGTGGACAAAGCAGGCCAGCGGTCGGTAATATGGCAGCTTTGGGGTTGGAGTCCCAGAGCATTTCCTTAACTTGGATCTGGCTGGGATGCGCTCCATCACTCCGAGCTCGGGGGCATTAGGGAACAAAACGGCCTTTATGTGTCTCTTCCCAGAGAGGGGCACAGTCAGACACCACCACAGGGACTTTCAAAGCTGCTTCTAACCCAGACCCTCCTGCTCTGGTCAACTTCGGCCTCACGTCAATGCAGGGCTGGAATACGAATGCTTCTACCTCTCCCATTTGAAAAAGCAGAATCCGTTCCGGGATTTAAAATTAGGGTGACAAAAACCAGAGTGAATGTTGACTGTTTCGGGACGACCACGGTGGCTGCTGCGAGGGTAGGCCTAGAAATCTGATCACTTCGCCCCCAGGAGTCCTGAGACCTTCTCTGCTTCAGGAGTTGAAGGCTGATTCTAAGAAAAGAAAGCACTTCACAAGCGGGACTGGAGCTTCACAGTGTTAGCAGAAGCCCTCTTCCTGAGGGGTGATATCTGTTTTAACTCCACCAACTGTCAAAGGCAGACAGGGTGGGACACACGGGTGGGCATGTACAATGCTGCCTCCAAATCTTGTAACTCCTTGGTGGAGGGAATACTGGGTTACCCCAGGCCAGTGATGGCCTGGGAAGCAGGGGGCCCAGGAAAGCCCCAAGCTCCCCCAAATACCTCCCTACATCTTCCGCTAATTGTTGAGGCATTTGGGTTAACGAGCTCTTCTTTGAAAATGCACATGTCCCCGGGAGGATTAGGCCTCATTCATACCTCGGTGTGAATTAGTTTAATTAGATAATCAGATCTAATTAATTGAGGGCTCAGGGAAAGCGAGTTTTGATTGAGGTGGGCCGAAGGGAGGAAACCTTTGGAAGGGTCTCAGGGTGGAGGCCTCCGAAGAAGTAGGAGGTGACAGGAGGACAGCAGGTTCTGGGGTGATGGGGTCCAGAAGGGGAGGCGCAAGGCTGCCAAAGGCAAACTTTGGCTACTCTTCCACTCTGCCCAGGGTCATAGGGCACCAGAAACATCACTGCAGATGACCACCATTCTTGCCCCTTGGTTAATAAAGTCATCAGGATGCATTTGAAGGCTGCAAACCTTTCCCCACTTGGAACTCACTGGGTCTGGCCAACGCTGGTACCTCAAGAAAGGAAGAGAGAGTAGGAAGAAGAAAAAGATGAAGAGGGAGATGTCCTTCCGCTCACTCCACTCTGAGTGGGTCCCAAACTCTGGTCTCCACACATCCCTGGATGGAAGAGACCTTCCACCCACTCAGCTCCTACAGCCACACGCACCCTGGTCACTGCCCACTCTCCTTGTTGCAGCCACTGCTCGCCACGTCTGCGTGGGCTGCAGGCTGCCGCTGAACTGCCCATGACGGACCCCTAGGAAGATGCCCAGGGGGCCCTCGGGTCCAGTGCTCAGCAGACCACGTTCACATCCTGACCGTGGAATTCGCTTGCTGTGAGATGCTCAGAAAATTACTCAAGTTTTAAGGAGCCCATGAGCCCTGGGTTCGTCTCACCTCTCCCCTTAGGTACTGCCTCTCCATCGCTCAGCTGCAATGGCCCTTCTTCGGGAAACCTTAGAGCAATACCCCAAGCCCACCTGGGCCTCCAGTGCACTCCCTTAGCACGTGCTGCACAAGTTTCAGGCAAGCTGCTCTTCAGGTGCGGCCTCGAGTTCACTGTCAGCTCTTTAAGGGCGGAGAGCAAATCACCTGTGCATTATATCCCCCAAACCTAGCACAGAGCACATGCTCAATACCTGTTTTCAGAGAGAGAGAGAGAAAGGGAGAAAAGATCAAAGCCCAAAGCAGTTACCCACAGGGCCAAGCAGATCTGTGATCTCAAAGGCACTGTGACAAAACATGTCTGTTTCAATCAGTGGCTGACGCAGTCCTTTTCTCACAATACGGAGAATAGCCATAGGATGCTAACATTTTGTAACGGCGGAAAAATATAACAAAAAATATTTTGGGAAAACATCTCCACTACTTGGCTGGATCCTGAGGGGCCAAGATGTAGCTCTGCGGGACACGCAGTTCTATTACCAAGATGTGCGCTTTTCATTTTTTAAAGGTGAATTTTACATAGAAAGTATTTGCCGATGTGTCTAAGACTGGAATACTACAGACAGACAGGCTTCCACAAAACCACGCTGAACCGCTGTGCCTCTAGGAAGTGGTTCCGGTCTTGTTTTCCTATCAGCTTAGTTGCAGGTATCAACATGCCCCCCGCCTTCTAATAGCCTACATTCATATAAAAAATCTTTATAGCCTCATATTTTTCTCATTAAAAGAAACAGAACAGTGCCAAGTCGTTCTTTAGCATTGTACTTTGTTCCACAAACAACAGAAGGCACTCATATGGCAAAAACAGCTTTTTCATGGGCTGAGAAAGGAAAAGAGCAGAAAAAATATCGGAGGGGGGTACTTTTCTCATGGGCCCTTATCTGAGACGTCCAAGTTTTAATAAGATTACTAAGAAAATCACTCTAGGGAAGCAGAATGGAAATGTGACTCATGGGATACAAGGAGAGTCTTCCTGTGTCTTCCGAGCCCCGTATAAACAGTTGAGTTTGGGACCAGAAAGTGCCTGGTGGGAACATTCTGGGTGAACACGGCCTCTGGCTGCCTCTGTGCGGGCACTGTCTCGGCGTCCTACGCTCTCCTCCTGCGACCGTGTTCATCCATCACATCCTCAGAGAAGACTCCACAATGAGCGAAGGATCTAAATTCTCAAAGTCAAGACTGGCCTTGCTCTCAGTACTGATTTGGACAATTAATCAGCTGTGTGACCTGGGGCAGGTTGCACCAGCTCTCTGAGGCTGCTTCCCCAACAGGAAAATGGCGGAGGGCGGTGATAATATTATCAAGTCTCAAAGGAGCCTGTGCCTTCATCTCCCAGCGTGACCAGGCTTTTGCAGGCTGTGTCTCCTGGCCTCAGGGTTCCCTCTGGAGTCCCTCCTCTAGGAGGTTCTGTAAAATCAGCTGGAGACAGGGGCAGGCGGTGTTCAGGACACACCTGCTCGTCTTCACCTGGTGGGGGCCTGTCAGAGAGGGAGCCAGCGTGAGGGAAGCCTCCTCAGGGAGTTCAGGGGCTCATGTCTTCACATTTATAATATGTATAAACATGTAATTCACCTTTATAGCACTTACTGACCAGTCAAGCCTGCTGTGAAGGGAAACTTCCCTTTAAAAGGCTTTTCTGGATTTAAAACTAGAAAAATAATTGTTTTTTTTCTAATTTTAGTTTGGTTTCGTGACCACATTACTTCTAGTAGTGGTTCTGGGAATTCTAGTGACGAATGTGTGGCAGAGGTGTCCCAAGGATGTGGAACATTGAAGCCATTGCCTCCCATTTCAGGATTCAGAAATCAGGCTCTGCTAGAACTAGGTTTCTGGAGCTACTCTGGAAAGCACCAGTAGGCGAGGAGGTAGGTAATACGCCAGCTAATCATTCGTGCATTCGTTCATTCACTCATTCACTCATTTATTCAGTTAATAAGAATCCTTGGATCTGGGGGTCCACAGATGAATAAGACACTGTCCTCACTGTTTGGTTCACAATCAATTCAGGGAGATAAACACATAACCAGTCAGTTAAAACAGAGTGACTAGCTAAGAGGAAAGCCACCTGCCCTCCGGTTTAGGGGTCCCTGAAGGAAGAGTGTCTGAGGCCACGTGACAGTCAGAAGAGCTGAGACGGGGCTCTGGGTGAACACCTGAAGCCAGACGGATCACCCACATCAGAGGACCCGGCTGGAAGGGGCAGAAAAGCCTGGGGAGTCCCTGCCACAGCGAGACCATCAGCTGCCCGTTGGGGCCAGCAAGAGAAAGACCAAAACCCATCCAAGAAGATAGGAGTTTCACCCATTTCAGAAAAACTCAAGAGAGAAAAGCAGAATTTTCTAAGTGTTAATCTCTGCAAATTGGTATCGAAAGGTCTTTTTAAAAAATGGTGAATGGCTGTGCTCCAGCCTCGGTCCATCTCTGAGAACATCACTTTCTCTGAGAACAGAGATTGAGCTTCCCCGGCTGGTCCACGGACCCCCCCCCCCTTCACAATTCCATGCTCTGTCCAGGCTGCATGCACCACTAGGCTTCACCCACCCCAAACCTCCCACTCTCCAAAAACAGCTCTGTCCTTACCCTCTTGGCGCGCAGCCTTTCCCAGCTACTTTGGCTTAAAATGGTTCGATCACTCCTTAACCTCTTAGAGTACTTGCATTCTATAACTCATCTCCCTATAATCACACGTTGCTTGAAAATGTAGCTGAAAACTTCTTAAGATCGAGAACCTGGTCTTACACAATCACTCAGGCACACTGCAGAGCCTCAATAAATATTTATGGAATATACATGCTGAACATTTATGTCTTTGCAAAAAAAACCCCAACAAACTAAACACGAAACATAGAAAACAAAATTATGGTTAAAACTTATACAAAGATTAACTCCTCGAATGTAATTCTATCACGAACAGACATGCTCAGCAAACTTCCCAAATATTTACAAACAAATATTAACCTAGATAGGATGAATTTTCCTCCAGTTAACAAACATTGCCTAAGCTGTATAAAAAGCCTGTATTTAAACTACAAGGGACAGATCCAACAATATCGAAGAACTGAAAACTAGGAACTCAAGACTAACCCTTAACACTCATATGGAAATAATAAGAGTGGCTGTATTTCTTTAGAAGTCCCTCCGGTAAATATATGTAACTATACGTTGCACCAGTGGGTGACAAATTAAAGACCTGAGATTTAAGACGAGAGAAATCCTTATTGTTTCCTGAGTAGCCCCTTCATTAAAAAATAAGTTATTATATTCAGCAATGATTCAGCAAACCATCATCTCATATAGATACAGAATTAAAGAAATGGAAAAAAGTTTTTCTTTGTGATGAGAATTCTTAGGACTTCCTGTCTTTACAACTTTCACGTATAACAGACAGCAGCGTTAATTCTGTGTATCATGTCGTACGTTACATCCCCAGTACTTATTTACTTTGTAACTGGAACTTTACACCTTTTCACTGTCTTCATCCAGCTCTCCCTGCCCCCAGCCTCACCTCATTCCATGATGTGGGTGAGTCAGATCATTCTGCGGGACACCTGAAACTTACACAGTGCTGTCAACTATGTCTCAATAAAACTGGAGGGAAAAATAAGTTATTGTATTCAAAGCTACAAAAGTTACTTAGTTTGAAGCCTGGGAGTCCTATTTGGATCAGCAAAGTGTGAAGTCCAAAACTATTTTCTCAGAACGCTCTTTGTAGCCCCTGATCATATTTTCTGTCTGAGATAAAAAATGGTCTAACTATGCGATTCAGTGGATTCAGAGAAGACTTTTTTCCCCCCTGGTTAGAAGGTTTTCTTCACAACATACAAGCGGTAGCCTTTTTTGAAACTCAGCTTAGGAGTTGGAGTCTAATACATAAAATGATGAAGAGTACATGGCGGATCCAGAGAATGAGGGGATAACGATCACTGAAATGGATGAAAACAGTGACCAAGTTTGTTTTGTAAGGGAAGCTTTGATCTGCTTTGCTCCAGTAAAACATTATCATTTTGAACCTCTTCTATTCCTCCCAATAAGAGGACTCCATAGAAAGATACATAGTTTAAAATAGTCTTTGTACCAAAAAACACGCAAATTCTAAATTTAGAAGAGAATCTGGAACACAGGGGCATGATACGCTTTATTAAGATGCTTATTCTGATTATTACTAGTAGAGATATAAGATTCAGGACCAAGCCAAGTGATAGCTTTTGGGGGGAGTACTGAGGCAATGCATAAATATCCTAGCCATTTATTCCATAAGTACAATTATTTTTGACATTGTAAGTCAATCTTTACGAAATGCATTAAAATAGAAAAAAATAGCATTTTATAATATGCAGTAAATATTATTAAAATGTCTTTCTTCCCGTCTTGACACTTAAAAGTAATTCTGATGTTAAATTTTAATTCCACACACAGGCACCACACAGTTCTTTAAATATGTCATGGAAATTTCAAAATGCCATCAATATTATTATGATTTTTCAAGAGAGGAATATAAATATTTTTCAGTTTGGAGAGAAAAACCCAAAATGAACTCTAAAGGAACGTCTAAAAAAATACTACGTAAGCTCAGAAAGTTAAAAATCCACGGTAAACTTTAAAATAAATTCAAAATTTAATATTACAACCAGTTTTAAATAAAGGCTACCTCTCCACATTCCAGGTAAGTGAATGAAGAAGATGACAAAGGCAAACCAGTTTTTATCTGAAATTGCTAAAAATGTAAAATGACTGTTATCTTACAAATCTCATTTTAAAAACTGCAGTTAATAACTACGTGGAGAATACTTTCTTTCACCTCTAAAATCCTATTCAACCTATTATTAATAAGATAAGATCATTTACATAAAATGTGCGACCCCCTCGGAGTTCAGAGGTTCTGTTCTGTCACGTGGGGAACTGACTCCTTAGACAGTTACCTGCTGAAACAGCAAATCCTGTCTCCCAAGAGCGTCTTTGTTCCTTTACTCTGCATTTCCAAAAATCTACGCTAAATATTAACTTGTGCCTCTTTGACCCAGATTCCCAAAAAGCTATCAGACAGAGGAAGGGATTCTTTATGGGGTCCACGCCATCCAAATTCCCAAAGATGGTTTTAAGAAAAGATTCCTTTGATGTTTAATAGAATCAGACATTTGGACTAAAATAGTCCTGTCCCTCGCCTGTAGTGCGGCCACCACTGCTAACAATTATAAGCTTTCAGTGCTCTGAATAATTCACAATCTCATCTGTTCTACTCAGTGTAAAGACAATGTTGAGAATACAAGGTCACTTTTTTTTCCTTTCTAACTACTGACTTTTCCAACCCGACACCAGTCTGACTGCATGATCCGCCTAGTGCTTGACATGCTTCCCCTGACAGCTTCTTAACAGCCGTTAAGTCTATTTAGCTTCGGGTATGAAAAATAATAAGGATGCGATGGGGTGTCAGATTTCTCCACAGTCGTAGTAAACACAGGTTCAGGCTTTTCCCCTTCATTTTACTTCAAGACACTTAAAACACCACAGCCTTTTATGGTGACGCTGACCCATATCAACCCATAAACATCCACACAATACCAGGCTGCCTGGACACTGGCACATATTTTTTAAAAAATTAAAACCATATAACACATTTTTACATAGAACACAAATAACACGTAACATATATACACATATTTTTTAAAAAATCAAAACCATAATAAGGTGTTTATGAGAGATTAACTCCCGTGAATATGCGCCACTGGGGTCACCTGGAAAATCCTAGTAGAGTCATCAACCTGTAATCAGGGAGTAGAAAGGAGAGTGACAAGAGGGCAGTGCTCAAATTTCATTCACCCATTTTCATCTGAAAGTGATACCAGCCAGAGGAGAGAGGCACCTGCTTGTAACCCTGAAATAAAACTCTAACCTTCAGTGTGCAATTATTTTTTGTGACTTTAATTCAACTCTCATGTCTTATAAATTCAAACTCTGTAAAGGGGAAATATTTTTAAAGTTTTTACAAGGCAAAAGCCATATAATAAACACTTCCCTTAGGCAGAAAGACTATACTATTACAACGTAATGTTGAGGTGAGGCACATAGCTCATTGCAAGGCTGCAATTCCACCAACTCCAGAGAAGTCTCTGAGTTAATACTTCTTATATTGCTTAAAAATAACTCCTCAGTCTTCTTTTTTATTGTGAAGAGTTTCAAACACACTCACAAATAGGAAAAATAAGACAACGAACCCCCATACACCCATCACCTGCATTCAAAACTTATTTTCCCATTCTTTCTATTTTTCGGAAGAATTTCAAAGCAAACCTCAGAGAGTCTTTCATTTTACCCCATATACCTCAGTATCAAAGCATTCATTTGCTTTCCTTCACTCTTGTAAATTTTGGAGAATCCAAACTGTCTAATGCAATTTCTTATGCCAAAGCATCCACAAGTTAGAAGGAAACTCTCCGGATTGGTTCTAATCCTCCATTTTGGGAGCGAACCAGAAATGTTTACATATATATCTTTATTCTGAAAAGTCTATTGAGAATTAAGGATGACTTGATAAAGGCCGACCACATCTAAGTTAATCCAGAAAAATATGTTCGTACAGTACAGCCTCAACTGTTTTCATGTCATCTGGCTCGAGAACACAAAGAATGAGTAAAATTAGGTCATTCATAACAACATAACAGTGACAAATAATTGCAACAAAGAAAGGTACATATGACGTGGAAAAAAACCTCCCGCCCCCTTTTAATACCATCTTAAATTCATTCAACTTAATATACAGTGCATTAAAATTAAATTAAAAGTACAGATCAAATAGATGTGCTTCATTTACATTAATTATTCTTTTCACAAGAGCGGATTTGTGAAATTATTATGCAATTAAAAATAAACTTTTTAAAGAAAAAAAAGGAAAAGAAGATTTGCCGTTGCTATTTAATTCCTTAAAATGCAATAAATATCCAAATCTATCAAAATTGGAAACCCACCGCTTTCTCGTATATCCAAATACCAGGCAACGTCTTCATTGTTACAAACTGTCAGTAGACTGTCAAAGTGGAAGCGATTCTATTCAATTCTTTGTTTAAAATAATAGTACGTGAAATATATTACTGGGGTAAGCATACACTAGGAGATATTTGCCTATGAATTTTTATCCAGCTTCTTTTATAGTTTCATGAAAAAAATTCCAGATTACAGACAAAGGAACATTGGTACTCCACACCTACTTTCACTTCCTGATGACAGATAAGCACTTTCGATTGTCATATTTACATGCTATTAACACACCGAAACTACTCTTGGAAAAAATAATGCAAACCTCAGAAAAGAAGGATAATGAAAATTTTATCTTTGCCTTTTAATACAGCACATGAAGACAAAGAACATACTAATATAGTGGAGAAGTCAGATAACGCAATGTAAAAATACAAATCCTGACGACACTCCTTGAAATAACTTAGCAGTGACCTTGAAGATACCTCTCTCTCCTAAACAGTTTAGAAATGGACATGCCCACAGGAAGGGCGCTGCATTGAAGACCTTTTGACTTCCCATCCCAGTCTACCGGGATTCGAATCATTTGAAGCATTTTATACATGTTGCTTTAAAGCCATATTTTTCTTGTTAATTTTTAAAAGCAGGCAATAATAAAAACTTGGTTGTCAAATAATAACGAATATATTCCCAGTAAGAATTAAATTTTAAAGGACAATGTATCATTATAGCATTTTGGAAATTTGGTACATCAGACATAATTATGTATGCTGGTTTCTGTGTCTGTGCAGGAAAATACTCAAGGTGAAAGGAGAATCTAATAGCATTTTTTTCCTTTTAATGTTGGGCTACATTCAATCTAATATTGAAGGAGTTTGCAATGGTAAAAAGATCTTTGGGAAAAAAAGGAAGTCTTATTTTTGTTCATGTGCAATTTATGGGAATATCTTCAAATACGTCTGTTATTAAAGTGACAATTACACAGACAAATGGTAACGAAATACACCTTATTATAGTATTAAATATTGCTAAATCGCAGGAAACTCTACCCAAACTGCCCCACTTAATCATTAAAGATAGGGTGACCATATGTGCCAGTTTGCCTGAGATGGTCCCTATTAAAGAAAAAAATGATAGTTTTGCAACTTAAAGATATGAAAGAGACTCAGAGTCAATCTCATATTCAATGAATTTTTCACTTTATACAAAAGGAACAGGAAGAGTATGTGAGAGAAATTACCCAAGACAGACGAGCGGCTGACGATCATCAGATGGTGATACCTACCACTACTTTCTCCCAGAGTCGTACAGGTTTAGACGTAAAAGAGGTATCCGGTCAAATGGTTTATGAACTCTGCTCCTTGGGGCTCCCTGGCGGATTTCTTGGCGGTGCCTTAGAAGTTACTGGCCAAAGAGGAAGGGCTTTCACTCCCATTTAAGAAACCCCCTCCACTCTCACCTGTTGTACATCAGGCTTCCTAAGTCTGAAGAGCTCCCTCTTTATACATGATGCCCAGAGAAGTCAAGTTACAAGGTCCATTCGACCCCCAGGTTCATGACACACCTGGATCCACAAAGAGGTGGCTGGACGGAGATCATTTTTCCAAAACATCCCGACTCACAGAGCCTGATCTGGCTCCTGAAATAAGGCTTCTGATGCCCGATATCAAAGGGAGGGAAAAAACGGTTATTTTTACACAGTGAGTCTGGTTGATGCTTGGTAAGAATAGATTTTCCATAAAAATAGAAATGATCTATTGGAACATTTTTGTTGAAAAGACCTCCATTCTACATGAATGAGAGAAAAATGATCAATGTTCCTCTTTTTTCCTTTATGCAAGAATACAAAACCTCTGTGAATACAATTTCTAGTGGATATGATGGATTGATCAGAAGTAGCAACCCTCTCCCCCAAAACCTTAAACCCATAGAAAAACTGCATAAAATACAAGCTTTACAATACATAGATTAATGTACCTTTTATATATTAATATGACCTAAATATAACAATATAAATATGTATTTATTTATATACAGTGAAACGGCCCGAAGAGGTCTCCAACTGGATGGACCGGACTTTAGCCTGAAGGCCCTGCTTAACGGACTGGGGTTTTGATACCTGCACTGGAGCCGGGGGACTCAGGAAGCTGGCTTTGCTCTGCAGGAACACAGATGGTAAAAAGGACTGTCCCATCTCTGAGAAGGTGACTAAGAAGAATTCTGCCCACAGGCCCACGGTCTGGGCATAGAGGTGCTCAGGTCACAGGTCTTGGAGCGAAAGCGGAACCTGAAGTCTCTGCCACCACGTGCGGGGGGGTCAAGGCGACAGCTTTTCGACCTTGTGGACCCTTGACCGAGGACTACGTAAAAACGGATACGAAACCCGCACGGCCCAGCAGAGGCAAACGCAAACGCATTCCACAGGGACATTGCAGGCAGCCCAGAGAGCGTGGGCTCCCGCTGAGAAGGACGTCCCAGAGAACCGTTAGCAAGCATGTGGGGAAAATGGCGGCTTGGAGGATCCACGACAGGCAGAATCACACTCTGAGAACTATGGAAAAATAGAAGCATCGCAAAGAAAACAAAACAAAACAAAACAAAGAAAGAAAACAGAGACTAGGTAAACGGCTCATAAACATTACATATGTCCTTATTTTCTGCTCTCATTTTCTTTTATTTATTTAATATTTATGTAAACATGAGTATCTGTCCATCGACTGCTGGCTTTTTGAAGCACATTTTCAACAATGGCTTATTCATTTATCTAGTCTCATGGCACAGGACCCCTGCTGCACACGGGGAAACAGCCAATGCTATCAAAATGCCATCTAGATGTAATGTATTTCGTTGCACTTCTAGGGTATGAAGAGGACTGATCCATATTTTATCCTGAAGATGATACTAATAATAATCCCAAGAGTCATATTATAAGCAATAACACGCTCCTGCTTTCTCACTATATATACATATATACACATATATATGTATAATACTTGAAAAAGTCCAACCCAGAAGAAAACCAAAAAACAAAAAACAAAGATGTGGCTCCGATGAAAGACCTAAAGCAAATAAGGAAACTGTAGATTAAAGACAAGGCCGTAATTTTAGTAACTGATGTGGGTTTTCTTAGCGTAGCTAAGCACCGTTAAATTGTTGGTTTCTACAATGCGGTGAGCTAGCCTTCCGTGCTCGGAGGTCTTGTATGAGATCGGAGCGTCGGCCCTTCTGCCAGAGCCCACGGGCTCTCCCCCCTGCTCACTTCAAGCCCCATCCTGTGTACTTGGTGGCCCTGGGGCTTGTTCACAGCCTCCCTCTCTGGGGCGCTTCCTGACTGTGCTGTTCGTTTTTTAGCACAAAACACAGAGCACAGGGGAAGCACACAGGGGTTTGTCTTAAATCTCTTCTTATCCCCCAAACCTACCCCAGACCTCACTGCACACAGTCGGTACTCCACCAATTTTCATCCCTCCTGATGACATGCCAGCTCCACTGAATGAGCTTGCTGCATTAAATTAATCAAATCGTGAAATGTCACAGAGGGATGGAGCCTACACCTGGCTCCTTTCTTGCACGCTAGGGGCCTCTGGTACTCGGGGCCGGGTTGGACCAATAATCCATCCGGGGCAGAATCAGGCCCAGAATATCACCTTCTTTCCGCCACAGCCACCTTCGTCGTCATCGTAACAAAAGCTAATGTTTGTGGAGACACATCAATCCCAAGAGATGGTTTTTAACAGGATCCCCATTTTCCCAGCAAGGAAACAGAAACTCAAAGAGGCTGCACAGGTCACCCAGCTAGTACGAGCTTCTTATGGGCAGTTAATTATTCCTCAGTTCCGGTCTGCGTAGAAAAATATAAACGGCGAAAAGAGAAAGATCGAGATGGAGGCCAGGCAGAGGGGAGCACAATAACAGGGCTTGAGGAGAAGGGAGTCCGGCCGGCTATCTGCAGGCCCTCTCCCTAAGCTGTAAACACCATTTAAGTAATTTTGCACTACTGTTTAAATGGAGGGCTTCATCTAGAAATTTCCTCAGGTGCCTAGAATTTAAAATGGCCTGCTGCGTAGCATTTATTGATAGAGTTGAGCCACCTGGTAGAATAAAGAAAAAAATAATATTTTACTGGCAACTAGAGCAGCGTTGCCTTCAGTGGTTGGCCGTGCTATCGAATTGGGCCTCTATCCTATTTTGTCCTCCCTTCATAAGGCAACATGCTACTGCTTAGAAAATTTATGTGTCCCCAGGACACATCTAGCCAAGTGACTCAGCCAAAAGGGTCTGTGCTATTATGAGTGAAGAGAAGCTATAAAAATAAACAATAATAACAACACTCCTTTTCCTGAACAGGAAGCTTATTATTCTGTCTACCTTCAAGCAACCCACAACCCAAAATGTAATGCATAATTTTGCTTCTTAATAGTTGTCATATTAAAGAGTGCTCAAAAATATACCCGATTTCCCTGCAACAGATGGAAAACAATAAAAAAAAATTTGTTTCAAAAGAAAACAACAAAAAAAACCCCCTCTCTACCTCTAAGAACATACTTGCCTAACATAAGGTTTCTCTGAAATGAGATATTTTCACCCCAGGAAAATCTGTGGATTTGGTTAACACTGCTATCTAATCTTGCTCTGAATATTCAACATAAACTAATTCCACCAAACTCGATCTTATTCTGACCACATTGCAGAATTTCTAAATCTATTATTTCCTGGTTTATGCTTTCTCTTTAAACATTCCCAGGTAATAGGATCTGACCTCACAGAAAAGCTATGTTTTAATATTTCCATTGTATTTTCAAGTCAGGTCATTTTGTTCAGACATAGACATAAAAGGCCACCGCCAGGGCTTCCCTGGTGGCGCGGCGGTTAAGAATTCACCTGCCCATGCAGGGGACACATGTTCGAGACCTGGTCCGGGAAGATCCCACGTGTCCCAGAGCAACTAAGCCCGTGTGCCACAACTACTGAGCCCGCGTGCTGCAACTACTGAAGCCCGCAAGCCTAGAGCCCGTGCTCTGCAACAAAAGCCACCGTAGTGAAAAGCCCGCGCACCTCCACAAAGACCCAACACAGCCAAAAATAAGTACCTCAATAAATACATTTTTTTTAAAAAGGCCACTGCCAAGTAGGTCTTTGATAAGTGTTTCTTGCTTTTTCCAGATTATTCTTCATAATAATGAAAACGAAGTGCACACAACTCTTTCTGTTTAATAAGGCGTTGCAGTAAACA
Source organism: Physeter macrocephalus (assembly GCF_002837175.3). NCBI lineage: Eukaryota > Metazoa > Chordata > Mammalia > Artiodactyla > Physeteridae > Physeter > Physeter macrocephalus. The sequence continues at coordinate 120,672,546 of NC_041233.1, read as the reverse complement.
ACACAGAATTTCGTTCATTTCACCGTATTCGGGAGACTTTCGGCATAGCAGAGAGAGATCAAAATTTGCCAAGTGACAAGGTCTATACATACATAGTGACCACACTAATAAATACGTCGCTTTGAAAAATAATAAGCATAAGAAAAACAATGGAAAATCAGATAACCTAAGAGACTCTGACAATGTTCATTGAAACATTATTTTCCCTAGGCAATAACATAGTTAAATGCTATCCATTATTTAAAATAATTGGACAGCTAGTGTTTCAAAAGATGGCAATGAGTAATTCACTTTCAGTGGGAAAACACCTTTGACAATTTTCTTGAAAAACTGTTTATAATAATATTTACTGACTCTTGGCATTTAAACAACTGAGACACTGCACGTCCTTTTTATGATGAAAGGACTGACGAACCCTTACGCTCTTTTTAAACACACTTACCACAAATGTTTGTCTCAGAGAGAGCTGGAGGGGCAAATACCCTGAAGAATGTTCTACACCCTTTTAAAAACTAAAACAAGATGTCACATATGGTTACCTGATAACTATTTAAGTTTACTTGAATTCTACTCTTTTCACTTGATAAGAGGTCAGTGAGGTGCATCTGGTTTTGACCATAAAGGGCAAACCAGCCTCATGCCCTGTGCTTAAATAGGAAAGGATGTGTCCACCTGGTGACAAGGGCCTTTCTGTTCCAGGAGCACACAGCAATGACGTTCTCTCTCAGGGTCTGTGCACTCTGCCTGGAAGCTCCCTCTCTAAATCCCTGCATAGCTGAAGACTTCTTGTTATTCTGGCCTCTGAACACACCCACCTCCTCAGACAGGCTTTGCTTGATCAGCCAATTTACGTAGCTTCCTTATTACCCTAACACATAATACCTTTTCAAAAGTAGCTCTGAAATTATCTGGTCCTCTTATCTTTTCACTTCTTTATTACCCCCACAAAATTTGTTTCATGAGAACAAGAACGTCATTTCCACTTTATTTCCAGGGGCCTAGAACACTGTTTGCTACCCTGTAGACAGGCAGTCAAAAATCTGTAAATGACAGCATGTGTGATGTTGAAAAAGTCTGGTGATATTCCCACAGATCTTGGGCAGGGGGGATGCAATCACAGTATAGCAGGTGCTGGGAGCAAAATGCATAAGATGCAGTCCCTGCCCTGGACCAGCTCCCAGGCTGTATGTGGGATGTCTAATACCTGCCCGGGATCACGTCCTGCACCCTCACCTCTGCAGCCCCTCCTGCCCAACAGGGCGGATGCCCAAGAACAGTCCTCACACCAGGTTCCAGGCAGGTGGCACACAGGGAGGAACCCTTTGCCATTACACAGATGACAATGGAGAGCAACCGACCAAACAACCAAAGCAACTAATTAATCAACGATCAAATAAACAGAAAACACTGAACGATGAAATTTATGAACCACTTGACTTAAACTCTGAAACAGTCGTTTAATCTCAAGATAGCCTGCACAGTATATGTTCTCTAAAAGCAATCATTGTCTTGAAAGTTTCACAACCCAAGCACAAGATCAAAAAATTTTGCCTTTAATTTTCTAGACTTTCTATGTGTCAAAGTTGATTTACATTTCAAAATCAAGGGTTCCATGCATCAAATGCTGCAGGTAAGCAGGCCTGCTTTAAGTGATTTGGGAGGTAGGAGGGGGAGAATAAGGGACCCCAGTCAACCTTAACTTCCTAACTTGCCTTCTTTCTCTCCCAAAACAGGTCCTCTCTGCACTCTGCCTCTACATCATTATCACTGAAGGTGGCCCATCTGTCAAGACGGCATCCTTGGTTGCATGTCAAGGAGTACACAGCTTCTTAGTTTTTAGGGATCAGTATACATAGGCATCCTAGATTCTTAGGAGTGGCTCCTTTCTCCTTTCTGAGGAGGCCTTGGGTGCAAATGATGCCTCTTGTCCTCACCCCTAAATGCTTTCTTTATAACACTAAATAAAAGTAAGTAGACTACGGTTTAAAAACCAAGTCTTCACACACCTATGGTCAGTCTTCAACAAAGGAGGCAAGAATGTACAATGGAGAAAAGACAGCCTCTTCGGCAAAAGCAGTGTTGGGAAAGCTGGACAGCTGCATGTAAATCAATGAAGTTAGAACACGCCTTCAAACCCTACACAGAAATAAACTCAAAATGGCATAAAGACTTAACTATAAGACACGACATCATAAAACTCCTAGAAGAAAACATAGGTAAAACATTCTCTGACATAAATCGTAGCAATGTCTTCTTAGGCCAGCCTCCCAAGGCAATAAAAGTAAGAGTAAAAATAAACAAATGGGACCCAATCAAACTTATAAGCGTTTGCACAGCAAAGGAAACCATAAACAAAACAAAAAGACAACCTACAGACTGGGAGAAAACATTCACAACCAATGCGACCCACAAGGGCTTAATTTCCAAAATATACAAACAGTTCATATAACTCCATATCAAAAAAACCAAACAACCCAATCAGAAAATGGGCAGAAGACCTAAATAGACATTTCCTGTTGGTCATACAGATGGCCAACAGGCACATGTAAAGATGCCCAACACTGCTAATTCTTAGAGAAATGCAAATCAAAACTACAATGAGGTATCACCTCTCACCAGTCAGAACAGCTATCATCAAAAAGTCTACAAATAACAAATGCTGGAAAGGGTGTGGAGAAAAGGGAACCCTCCTACACTGCTGGTGGGAATGTAAATTGGTGCAGCCACTATGGAGAACAGTATGGAGGTTCCTTAAAAAACTAAAAATAGAACTACCATACGACCCAGCAATCCCACTCCTGGGCATATATCCAGAAAAGAGGGAAACTCTCATTCAAAAAGATACATGGATGCCAGTGGTCACAGCAGCACTATTTACAATAGCCAAAACATGGAAGCCACCTTAAGTGTCCATCAACAGAGGAATGGATAAAGAAGATGTGCTATATACATATACAATGGAATATTACTCAGCCATAAAAAGAATGAAATAATGCTATTTGCAGCACCATGGAGGGACCTAGAGATTATCACACTAAGTGAAGTGAGTCAGACAAAGACAAATGTCATATGATATCACTTATTTGTGGAATCTAAAAAAATGATTCAAATGAACTTATTTACAAAACAGAAACAGGCTCACAGACATGGAAAACAATCTTATGGTTACCAAAGAGGGTATGGGGGTTATAAATTAGGAGTTTGGGATTAACAGATACACACTACTATATATAAAATAGATAAACGACAAGGACCTACTATACAGCACAGGGAACTATATTCAATACCCTGTAATAACCTATAGTGGAAAAGAATCTGAAAAATAATACGTATGTATGTATATATATGTGTAAATGAACCACTTTGCTGTACACCTGAAACTAACACAACAGTGTAAATGAACTATACTTCAATAAAAAAAAATTTAAAGAAAAAAATAAATAAAAACCAAGTCTTGCTGTGTGAATTACATACCGAGCAACTCACAACATTTTCTTCTGTAAAAAATTTTTATTCGAGTATAGTTGATTTACAATGTTCTGTTAGTTTCTGCTGTACAGCAAAGTGCATCAGTTATCCATATACATATATCCACTCTTTTTTAGATTCTTTTCCTATGTAGGTCATTACAGAGTATTGAGTAGAGTTCCCTGTGCTGTACTGTAGGTCCTTATTAGTTAGTTATCTTATATATAGTAGTGTGTATATGTCAATCCCAATCTTCCAATTTATCTCTACCCTCCCATACCCCTGGTAACCATAAGTTTATTTTCTACACCTGTAACTATTTCGGTCACAACGTTTTCTGAGTCCAGCTTTCCCCAGAAATTTCTTCTCATGATACTAACGTTATTATGTTAGCATTTTCGACTTTCTTGGAGCCTATTTCCATACCTTTTTTCCCTTCAGATTGTCCTTCTCACTCATTCCGGCCTCTGTCAAGAGTGTCCCCTATCAACTTCTTGCACATCGTGTTGCCTCTTTCGGTTGCTCTAACAGGTCCATCTTTGGAGGACAGAACACCTGTATGTATACCTGAGAAGATGCCATTCTTACTTAAAGCTTTAATAGGAGAAACATCCTTCCTGGAAAGATAACTACTTTTATGCTTTAATCTTTAGACTACAAAGCTCCTTAATTAAATTTAAGCCAAAATATTTTTGTAAAGCTCAAATTTCTGAAATGGCATTTCTTCACATTTCTCAATTTACACCGTCGCTTTGTCGCCGGAAAACAGGCTATTCACTGCTTTAAATTGCCTTGTGTTGAATGTGGCCTCCTTCTCAAGTCTGAATAGGGTAAGCCAAGCTCTTGGAGTGTTTTTGTCCCGATTTTTCTTTGTTTTGCACCTGCCTTCTAACAGAATGTACACATTTTTTCCTCCGTACAATCAATATGTACTATTGAAATGTGGTACAATCAATAACACTCTCCTGGAAGATGTTTGAGAGAATAAAGATATTTAATTTAAAAGAAACAAAGCAGGGACTCGTACCCATATCATGTTACTGATTCCCTCACAAGCGTAAAGAATAGCATGCTCTGGTTGGACTTCTGGGGGTTAGTTCTTCTGACTGAATTATCTATTTTTCAAAAGTCTGCCAGGTGGAATTGGGAAATGGGAAATGCTCATTTTCTGGAAATTATATCAAGTCTACAAGTGTGAGCTCTGCAGCAAACCACCTGGATTCCAAGCCCCAGCTATACCGTGTATTAGCAGCGAGACCCCAGGCAGCAGTCTGAACTTCCCTCAGCTACATCCTCCTGAGCTGCAAGATGGGACAAGGACTGTGCTTCTCTCTCTGGGGGCTGCAGGGGGATGGACAGGGCCCAGTGGCCGGCACGTGGTCCGTGCTCAGTGGGCTTTAGTTCAGTTGTTATTATCGTGTCTGAAAGGTTGTCCTGTTTCCATCGGAGGACACTGAACTGTACCCCCTTCTCCATCACTGTCCTGGTTAAAGCCACCTGTTCTCTCACGTGATCACGGCCCTCCCTCAACCCTCCCAACTCGCAATGAATACTCTTGGACATGTTGAAGTCAGACGTCGTCACGCCTCAGTTTACAACCTTTCCAGGCCCCATGGGAGCTGGCAGCTACTTCCAGCCTCGTTCTCCCCCTTGCTCGCAGGGAGCCAGCTTCCAAGGGAGCTTCCCTCCGGGTCCAGAATGCCCTCCCCCTGGTTCGTGGAGTGGCTGGCTCCATCTCACCCTTCGCACACAGGTACCTACAAATCGGACACTTCCCACCCCTGTATCTGAAAAGACACCCGCGAGCTCTTGTCTCCCGGTCTGTTGATCTCACCCACAGCCCTCATCGCAAGCCTTTAGTAATGCACATTCTTGCGTACTGGCTTTTCTCCTCTCTAGACCATAAACTCCACGCGGGCAGGGCCTGCGTCTGTCTTGTTCACTGTCGGAGTCCCAGGGGCTCAAGGACTATTCACCCAATAAATGGATACTCAGGTTTACCATTATAACAGTAATCATTAAAGTAGTTATAATGCAGCATTGTCCTTACAGACTACACACAGTGTTTAAACAGCTTACCGATACAGGAGAGTATTGCTCTGAGACTGACAAGATTTTTTGAGTTTTTATGTACGTGTTACAGTTCTTGTTTCTGTTCTTGACCATGGAGGGTCAGCTTTGGGGTTCTGTGTGCTGGCCCCTGGCAGATCTGCCCTAGTCTCATTTTATTTGGTTCTTTACCTGTGAATCTGGTGCGGGTCTATTATCAGCAGGTCTAAGCCTGTGGTAACTCAGCTCTGCAGAGTTTTTTAATGAGCAATGCACATCGGCAATGCATTCTTGGGTTACAGAATTTGAGAAAATATTTTTAGGCTGCTGGGACGTCGCTTTTGCTAATTTCCTGATTCTTGGCTGAATTACAGTGCTGAGTTTTGAGATTAATGACCTACAGATAAATGTGTCGTTATTATGGGAAAGAATATGAATTAAATATCTTAATCTGCTCAATCTTTGCAAAAATAAGTCTATTCAATAAATATCCAGCCTACACCTTGACTGGATTTATGTGGCAATGGGTAGACCAATATTTTTGGTTATGTTCACCATACAGTAATTCTTCCTGTATTTTTATATCTTTGTTGACAGGATTCTGTGAAAACCCACTACATCTAATCAGCTTAAACTGGTCTGACGGTCACGAAGACTCAGCCAGGGCAGAGCTGCCTTCCATGCTTACAAACCCTTAGTGAATTTACCTGATAAATCCCCCCACATCTGTTCCTACAGAAAAAAGAATTAAAAATAAAAAAGCATCTCAGAGCCGAGATTAGACTTTTAGAGCCTCCTGAGCGATAATCCTTACTCTGACATTGACTTTCTTTGTGGGGTTTGGCAAATCAGTTTTCTCCTCTATAATACAGGGATAATAATGCGTTAGTCAAATGGATGCTGTGAGAATTAATCACTGGTATACAATTTATTGAAGATGGGAAGTCCCGTAAAAAATATTGCTACTGCTTATAGGATTGAGGTGCAAAGACAAGACCATCACACATAGCAAAGAAATCAACACATCTCCAAATCCCTGTTTCCCTTTCTCCCAGTGTCCTGCTTCTTAACTCAGGTGGAAAGTAGGCAAAACACTTTTCAAGGACATGTCCCCTTCTTCTGTGACAAGAACTGAAATGCACCACTGGACCCACCTGTGTCCGATGTGCTGCGCCACCCCCAGCGCACGGGTGGAAGGATGGAAAGGTCTTGTTTACGAGAATTGCAACGGCGGGGAAAAAGGAGGGCTTTGGTTTCCTATGCAATTCTTTTGACCCTGAACCAGTATATCTCTGAATCAATGGATGCCCTAAAGAGTAAATTTCGGGGAAAGATCTTTTCAGCAGCACTTAGGAAGGGGCTGGTTAGACTTTGAACTGTCAGGAAAAAAAAGAACGAGCCCCGCTGTAAGGTGAAAACTAACGGGTTATAAAGGTTGAGCCTTGTTTTAAGGAAACATGAGCAGTTTTAATAAACACCAACAGCCCACAAGATGCTGGCTGTCGTAGCATGAGGAATGTCTACATGCTGAATTACAGTTTTTAAATGACCAGCGATAAGAGAACACTGCCCTTATAGGGATTAAGGGAGGCAGGGCCATGATTTTGTCCCCCAACCAAAAGAAAGCAATAGAATGGAAAAACGCTACCTAAGATTCGTGTTTGTGTGAAGCTTATTTTTACAGAGATGCCAGCCAACCCAAGACCCACTACTCAGGTCGACTCCAAGGATAATACAATTTTCAGAGGGGTTCATAGATTGCAGTTTTGAAGTGGCCTCTAAGAATGTGACGAATTGAGAACATTCTGACTAGAGAATCCCTGCTTTAGAGGGTCCAGATGGTAAGCAGAACTGAACTTAACAGGTTGGACTCTACATGAGCATTTCCTGAAAGTGAGGGTTTTGAGTGTGAGTCTTGGGCCGCTGTGGATGTCCTTCTACCCTGGTCCCAAGTTATTCATTCGTTCATTCACCCATTTATTTATTTAAACCTAATTAGAACGGTTCGGGCGTCCTTTTCCTTAGAGAAAGGGTATGGATTAATCTTCGAGAGTCCCTTAGTTTTGTTTTTCAAGGATCGGTCTCCCTTAGTTTTAAACCTTAGTTGGGGAAAGAGCAGAAAAGGCAAACAGGAGACAGCGGTGGAGGTCGGTCTCATTTCCCATCTAAGAGGCGAGAGGGCCTGAACTGGGGGGAATCTTGTTCCAGGCACCTCTGCTGATATTTCCTCTCAATGAACCTCTAGTTCATTCACTCACTCATTCCTTTAATCACTCAACAGCATTTAGGGAGTAACTGCCATGCACCAATTTCCTTCTCTTTTCCCTTTGTCAACCGTCCTGGTACTTTGCCATTTATACTTTGTGAAAATAAATCATTTCCCTTCACTTCCCCGTCCTCTACGGTCTTTTCTTTTCTGGCCCCTGCCGATGTCTGAACGCTCTTCAGGATTTAGCGGTCACGGCTATCACACGCCAATGCAACGGTGCCCAGCAGTGCTCTGATCCCTTACTCACAGAAAAAGACAAACACTGTAATATGCTCACACACATATGAAGGTGACGATAATCTCTCAAGCTTGTAAAAACAAAGAGCGTCACCAGACTTCGTCTATTTCAAGACCTCTGCGTTAATATTGTGAATTCTTTGAATTAGAAAAAAAAGGGCAGTAAAATTTGAGTATACGCACTCTCTACAGAGTAAGTAAATAGCTTGTGACATCTGAATAGAATTTCCTAATTAAACCCTTTAAATTTCATTTAGTGTCATTTAGTTATTACCAATGCCACGTCGCCGTGAGATTACCAGGTATGGTGCTTAACTGATGTAAAACATGCAAGCCTTCATTATTTATCTTCACACCTATCCATCGCCTGGAAGTGGGGGTATTCACGCCTACCCCTTTTCTTACCAAGGATATATTGATTCCAAAATAGTAGCAGGTGGTTGGCTGGTGATGTTGGCGGTTTTTATTTGGAAAAGGATTAAGTGAGCCATTTGGGGATCCTTCAAAGCACCTGCGGAGCTTCTCAAATGAGCCTTTTCTCCGGCCTTGATGGAGGGCCGCCTGAAACAACGCACCGCGATGAGGAAGCGCGTATGCAGGAGAGTTAGAATGTGTGCTGTGATGGCGCGTATGTAATTACACACGAGGGGATGATCTGACGTTGAAACCAACATACCTGCGCCCTAGGACTAGGTGAGTGGGGGCACTGCCACCGAAGGGTCTCGCTGGGTCCGACCCCAACTTGGACAGCGCTGCTCTTACCGCGGCCTTCTTTGGAACACGTCTTTGCAAGCTCAAAAGCCGGTATCATATTCTCTTACTTTTCCTATTCTCTTTGATAAAAGCCATCATTCTTTAAAAGTAAATACGTTATTTGAAAAACCTAAACGTTTAGAGTTCAGTCAGATGAAGACGATGTCTAACCGAAAACACCGAGATGCAAACAATGGGTGATTACACACATTAGAGGGAGTTCTACAGGTCACGTCACCTGATGCGACAGAGAAGACCGTCCCTGTCACAAGGCTGGGACAGCCGTCACCCTCCCAAAGGTGATGATTCTCTGAAGGGTAACATTCAATTCTGTGCCGGAGTTCTGAAAGGTTCTGTTTGAAAAATACGCAGAATTTTACAGTACAACTCACTAGCTGACAATACTGAATGTCCAGATCAGTGCCTGGAACTTTGGCATATACTCGATTCATTACTGAATAAGTGAATATTTTTAAAATACATGAATTAAGCTCCAGAGAACACATTTTACGTACTATTTCCTGGCATCAGGATAACCATCGTGATCCAGGAACTGATAATTGTTTAGGGTTATCAATATTATATTTTGAGTTCAGCATCTTGATTTGCTTTTCTGTGTTACAGATAATACGTAAGAATAATTCGCTCATTTGTTGGTGTGAAAGCTACACTCAAAGAGTAGCCCTGTGGATAAGAAACAACTTTTATTTGAAAAGTATGGTTTATTTTTTTAACAGAACCATTTCAGAGTCGGAGGTAAAATCAAAAACCAACCAAACAAGAGTATTTTTTAAAAGCTGTTATTACAGTAGTCCCAATAATATAATTCCTATAATATCTTAACAGTCTTTAGCAGGGTATAAATTTATTATACTGGGTTGTCAAATTGACTGTGTGTAGCTGCTTGTTTTAACACTGATTTGCCTGCTTTTTTCATATTACCGGTCAACGTAGTAGAAAGGAGGAACTTAAAAAATAACTCTTAAAATATTCATAAAAGTAACTTTAAAAAATTTGCAAGTGGCTCCCTGAAGTGTTCCATAAATTATCCGTAGAAAGCAAGTATCATAGTCAGATCTGATTACCTTATCCTAATAGCCAGGATCGCCAGAATCTGAACACACACACCCACTTCATAGGCAGCTCTGCTCTTACTGGGCTTTATTCTTCTCAAATATTTCTTTGCCATCTTCTAGCTTGGAGTGCCATTGAAATGTGCAAAATATAAGTAGCTTCATAGACAAAGGTGTCTGCCTTATCTGATTACTAAGACATTTAAAAGCTGTTTGTTATTCTCCAAAATAAATCCAAAGCCAACTAAACAAGAAGCACACAGCCCTGCGAAAACAGCCTTTTCAATACAACCGTGAAGTTACTACGTGTTTCAATGCTGAGTTTCTGGAGTCCTTTCCAAACAACCAAAGCTTTGTCCCTCGCAGATTGATGTTTATGTCACAAACGCTCACTGAGAAGAGGTGAGGAATGGTTGTCTTCTGTTAGAACTACCTCTCTAAAATCCTGACATTAGTTTAATAGGTAGTCCTTGCATGGTCTTTTACAAAAAAAAGATTTTGTAATATGGTTATAAAACTCAAAGATAGGCTTTTTCCACGGTGGGATTAAAGTCTATAACACATGCACAGTTACAAGGAACAAGCTGAAACTCAGAAAGCAATGAAACTATCTTATTCTGTCTTCTTACATAACAATACCCTTTTCTTTGAATTGCAAATTAGCCCTTGGCCAGTTTTTCTCTTTTCGCTTTATTTTTTGAGGGGGGAAATGGCTTTCTTACACACACTAAGCAATTGAAAGTATGTGGTCACTGGGTACACAGATGAAACATGCCGTGAGCATTTGTACTGGCACTGTTCTTTTCACACAGTTGTGAGATACAAAAGTTAAATCTGTTTTTCCCCGTGAGGATTCCTGTTGTACACAAGTTATTAATTGTCTAAAGAAGTCATTATAAATCACTTAAAATATTTCATGTTAAGTACTTGGTGAGGTTTAGCAACCAGCATATTCACCATTAGATTCAATAATAAGCTCAGAAACCAGAATAATACATGGAGGAGAATTTCACTTAGATGAAAGTACACACACATGTGCACACGTTTGTAAACACACAGAAGGGGCTGGAAGCATAAACAACACTCTATATACGTTATTCTCTATCCTTCGTACATTTATTTATAGACTATATCTTTTATATAGTATATGTATATACTATATACTATGTTCATTTATTCTTTATACATTTACACTACGTACTCCTGAATTCTGCAAATATTTTACAGTCAGGACATACTACGTTGCTCAGGTAGGAAAAACAATAAAGTTGGCAATACAATTTATTGGTGGCTGGGGGCATGGAGCACCATATAATTGGTAACGCCTTGTTCCTTGTCCACTAGATTAGACATTGCATAAAGGGGAACAGGGGACCAGATGAATAGTTCTGTACCTCGTTTCTATCATATAATAGGTTTATGACCTTATGCAATTATGTGTTTTCTCTGAATCTAAGTCTCTCATCAGCATAATGAGGGTACTAACACCCATCTCCGAGGGCTGCAATTAAACAAGATAGTATCCGCTGGAAATCCAAAGCTGCTCCTTTTTGCCCTGGTGGCTGCACATCCCTTCTTTGCCAATCACAACTCAACCCGTGTTCCTGCAAGTCAGTTAAAGCCACAGAAATGCACCCTTGGCCAGGGTCACTGGTAGTATACCACGTCCTCTAGACGCTCCCCCTTTTGTCACCTCAAATACTACACTCTCTGAATTCACTCTTGTCACTTTGCTTTCTCCCGACAGACCGATTGTTTCAGAGATGTTACTGGCACCGCCCCTTCCAGTCATTATCCACCGCGCCCTCTAAGGTTTGGAGGACAGTCATGATGTGATCTGTGGGTGGCCCTTACCTTGCAGCGTTGTGCAACTTGCAAAAAATAAACACACACACACACACACACACACACACACACACACACACACACACACTATATCTGAATGCAGACATGACTTCTCAAAGGGTGGTCCCAGATCACGGGCCTCCACGTTGCCCGGGCACACGTTAGAAACGCAGACTCACACACACACACACACACACACACACACACACTATATCTGAATGCAGACATGACTTCTCAAAGGGTGGTCCCAGATCACGGGCCTCCACGTTGCCCGGGCACACGTTAGAAACGCAGACTCTGAGGCGCAGTCCCCACCTGGTGAATCAGAGTCTGCGGTGGGCCCGGCACCTTCAAGCAGCCCTTCAAGCGACTGTGCCGCTCGCCAAGGTTTGAGAGCTGCTGAGTATAATAGCCATGACGCCCAGCGGTAGCTACAAGCTGCAGGTAAGCCTTACATGTAGAATATATTCCGAACCTGTTTTGACACCGTTTCTACTCTAAGAGAGTTCTGTGTGAAGCTGAGAGAGGAAAATGGTACAGGAGTGGGTAGCTTTTATATGTATATGTGTGTGTGTATATATATATATATATATTTTTTTTTTTTTTAAGCAGTGTTTGAAACAAGAAAAGAGTAAGCTAAAAAAAATAAGAGTCCCACAGAATTTGGCCTACAACCATTTCCATTTCATTTGGCTTTCTATTGGGCTATATTACAAATGGAAATGTTCCAATAGTCGCTAAAATCATTTTCTATATGGAAACAAGAACATCAAAATTCATAAGACTTTTAAAATAAACATCTGAAATAAAATCTATCATTGCAATGCTATGGTCTTCCTTTAGACAAGGGACTCAAAGGCCAAAGGCCACTTTACAAGAGGAAAGTAGGAAAGCAAAATTACAGGGGATTATGTTACTAACCCGTAAAAACTGGTGTTGAAAAAACACGCAGACACAGGAAAACAGAGTAGTGCTTACCAGAGGAGACTGGGGGCACGGCAGGAGAATGGGTAAAGGGGTCAGCTGTATGGGGACAGATGGAAACTAAATTCTTGGTGGCCAGCATGCTGTAGTGTAAACAGAAGTAGAAATATAACTTGTACACATGAAACTTACATAACGTTATAAACCAGCGTTACCTTCAAAAAACTGGTGTCGAGGTTCTTCACGGGCAATATACTAAAATGTTGAGAGCTGAAGGCTCTTAAGGGTAGATGAATGCATTTTCATTTTGAAGTTTTATCTACAGGATATAGCAGCAAATGTACACTCAAAAACTTTTAACTGCTATTATATATAGTTTCCCATATGGTCACCAGCTTCAATACATGACGGTGCAGTTTTACTAGTTCAAAAGGAAGCCTTCATTATATTTCTCCTGAGCAGGACATCATTTGCCACTCACACCTCACATGGAAACAGCCCCCCACTTAAGACGGGCTGAAAAGGAAGCCGTAAAATATTCTAATTTGATCCATTCTTCTTTATAGCTATGGCCAAAGGGGAAAAAGACAACTATCTCATGCAGTTTATTCTTATACATTTGGGTTGAAATTATTTAGAGTAATCAGAATAACCTCAAGAAGCCCTACAAGGGAAGAAGCACCGGTTTCCCCGTCATTTACGGGAAGACCGGAACTGACATGTACGTCCAAGTGATGTGCAGAGCTGCCAGAGCCCGGGGTTGGGGGGTGGGGGGCCAGAACACTCAATAGGCCTTTAACGGGGACTGCAAGGACCCTGAAACGCACATGTTCTAAAGGAATAAATTAAGTGCTAGAATGGCCTAGAAAGAACAAAGAAGAGGAATACACAAAGGACGTCAGGGTATGTGCGAGTCAAGCCATGGTGTAGCGCAGATTAAATATACCTACATTTTTAGACTACAACCTTTCAGTACTTCAGTCTTATCATTTAGGGGGGAAAAAGGAGTAACAACCTAGAGCCCAGATTTTAGAACTGGCAGTGAAAGAATTAGTCTGATCAGTCCAATTCTCTGGACCCATCCCCTCCCCCAAACATATAAACCCAATTCGGGCAGGGCCAGTAGCCTCCAGGGAGAAATTCCTCTGGCTGCTGCGCCCTGTCCTCAGGTTACACTCACTGCCCTCCCCCAGAAGACTTGCTTCCTGGGGAGTCAGGAGAGCTCCACGCTAATCCTCGAATCAGCTGCCGACTGTCAAGCGCTCGCTAAAGACCCTTGCCTGAGATGCCGGTAATTCTGGAGCCTCAGAAAGTCTAGTGAAAAGTATAAAATACACAATTCTCTGCAAGTTTTGATTTCATTTCTTTTCCAATATAATGCCAGGTGAGTAACATAAAGGCAGGATCAGGCCCTTGCGCAGGTCCTAGGTTAATTACTTTATAATGATAAGCTCTTTTCTACCCTATGACCCAGCAATCCCGCTCCTGGGCACATATCCAGAGAAAACCATAATTCAAAAGATACATGCACCTCAATGTTCACTGCAGCACTATTTACAATAGCCAAGACATGGAAACAGCCTAAATGTCCAATGACAGATGAATGGATAAAGAAGATGTGGTATATTTATACAATAAAGTATTAGTCACAAAAAATAATGAAATAATGCCATTTGCAGCAACAGGGATGGACCTGGAGATTATCATACTAAGTGAAGCAAGTCAGACAGAGAAAGACAAATATCATATATCGCTTATACGTGGAATCAAAAAAAAATGATACAAATGAACTTACGCAAAAAACAGAAATAGACCCACAGGCATAGGAAACAAACTTATGGTTACCAAAGGGGAAGGAGGGGCAGTAAACTAGGAGTTTGGGATTAACATAAACACACTACTATATATAAAACAGATAACCAGCAAGGACCTACTGTACGGCACAGGGAACTGTATTCAATGTCTTTTAATAATCTATAATGGAAAAGAATCTGAAAATGACTATCTATATATCTATATCTATATATATATCTGTATCACTTTGCTGTACACCTGAAACTAACACAACATTGTAAATCAACTATACTTCAATTAAAAAATAAAAAGAAATAATAGTAATAAGCTCTTTCTTCCCCTGTCGACCAGCTTTCTTCCTAAACACAGTTAACAACCTCTTCTACGAAACGTTTGAAAATGTTTAGGAGGTTTGTGCTTTGGGGGCACGCTATGAAATGACACAAAAATTAAGCTCTCACATTTAAATTATACACGACTCCCGAAGGGTAGGGTAAAAACTGGTTCCTTTGCCCTGCATTCAAATTTTGAGACAGTTTCCAATTTTTCAGAAAGTATTCAATCTTTCATTCAGTGAGTACTGACTGAATTGCCTTAGAGACAGACTGTCTTTGTACAAACTGAAATATACGCATACAATGTGTAAACAATCCCAAAACCCAGAGTGTGTAGTTTACTGTTCTTTGCTGACTATAACAGTCTCACTCTTATTTCCTCATAGCAATGGGTATTGATGTTTTGGTATATTATCTTCACTACTGGTTGGATGTTTTATTTACATGTCTTGGGAAATCTGAAACGGAGGACGCAAACACTATTTGATAACTAAAATCCATAAGTTAAAGGAAATAACAGGTTGCGACCAAAGGAATAAAAGGCTTTTTACACACGTCGAATTCCTCCGGTTTAATATGTTTGAATGAAAAAAATCTGTACTTCAAACAAGTGTAACATCTCCCGAAATGAGGGAGATTCTACTCTGTTAACCAAAGCTTTCTGCTGCTTATAAAGACCCGAAAGGATTAGAAATATCCCAGTCTTCCTCAAGGCATCCATACTCAAAGAGCGCCAAATACTGAAAGAATGACCTTCCAATTCAGTTTTTAAGTCGACTGATATTCTGGTGAAATATTCTTATCTTATTCTCTTTAAAAAATATTTAAATGAGAATTTCTTTTCTATCGTGTTTTAAAGCTTCAATAACTACCAAAAAAATGGCTCTCAAAAGAGAGAGGAACACGGAAAAGCTGAAGGTGGCATGGCTCCCAGGGTCATCTGAGAGCGGTAAGAAGCCCTCCAAAATCCAGCGTTGTCTTTATCCAGCCTGCATAGACCTGATGTTTTTTAGCACAATCCTTTGTTTCATAATATACACGTAAACTTTACCTAAAGGCATTAAGTCTTGTTTTTTTCTCTCATTGAGAAAACATCCTCCACCGGACAGAACAGGTTTTGGCATCAAGAAACTGATGTCTACCACAATATGCAATAATGCAAACCTCCTTTTCCACACAGGAAGAGAATTAGAGAGGGCGGTTCAAACACGAGTCACTGGGAGGCCCCAGCAATGAGATTGTAGATAGACTCACGGAAACAGAGGCAGATGGGCCAAAAGCAAAGATAAATGTACAATATTTACACATCAGTTTGAAAGTTAGTCAAGCGAATTGTCATTTCAATAAAAGTGGGTTTTGTTTTTTTTTTTTTTCAGAAAAGTTTACTCTTTGCTATAAACTGTATTTTTTAGAAAGCCATTGACTTGGTTTGTGACATCTAGTATCTCAATTTTGAGGCAAATGTCACACCATCTGTACTCCCTCTTTTAAGTATTAACTTTGTTCAACCAAAATAGATGAGATGACAGTGACTAATCTTTAAAAAATTAAAAGTTTGCTTCAATTTAAAAAGATAATATCATTTACTTTTCAGAGAGCCCAAAGGTTGCAGGGAGAAGAGGAGGGAAGGCAACTTAAGAAGACAAGTATTGTACGGAGAACCTCAAGTTTTTTATTATCAAAGAAAGTGTTTCTTGTCTAAGATACTGGAATTATGCTTTCCATATAGAATGGTCTACTTTGCCTGAAACATGAGGAATTTTGAATAATCCCATCAACTTCTCTGTATAATTCTAACTGGGAAGAATGGTTCCGCAAGAAGACAGTGTTTGGGGCTGTCCACAGGCTGTGTTAAAACCTAAAATAAAATATGTGATACTAGAGAGATCAAGGGCTTTATTTCTTGAAAAAAGATCACGTCATCTTTCCTAAGGTGATATCATGTCTGGAGGAAGGGCTGATCAGGGAATACAGCCAAGGATTTTGATACACAGGACTCTGGGTCCAAATTCCTACTCTCTAAATTCTGTGACTTTGGGCAGACATCTAACCTACGGGAACCTGGGTTTCCTTGTCTTTCAGAAAAAAACCCCGTAACTATTGTTCCCAATCTAAAGGACTTTTGCAATGTGGTTAAATGAGACACAGAGTAAAGCTCCTGGCACTTAATAGACACCGAATAAATGCCATTTTGCTTCCTTTTGTTAGCCAGGTGTCATTTTATGTATAAAATGTCTCAACTAAAGTACTGAGAGCCAAAAGCTATCCCAGAGCCTTTTAATAATAAGTATGCCAATGTAAAGACGCAGGTGAATTCTATGAGTAGAATAAGCCTCTACCTAACAGGGATCTTGAAAAATAACAATATAAGGAACTTTGAAGGTCTATGAAGAACATTTTAGTGGAAAAATATCTTATTTAAAAGTCAGCTGCTTGATAAATAGAAAGTCAGTAGTTCTGTTTACTGCATTCTTGATTTTAATATTCTTGTATCTTAAGTATGCTGATTTGCCAACTGCAGACTGAATCACGTTGTTACTTAATTTTTATTTCCTCTCCAAATATCCAGGAAAGCAACGTCTACTTTCATAGCAGTATACATCTGACCTGATGGAGAGATTTTAGAGCGCTTAAAAGCTTTGTACTTCATATCTGTTGAACTTCCAAGGAGCATAATAAAGGAAAGTTGTGTCTATACGTAAATAACTAAGAGCAATGGATCATCTGGGCATGTGACATTATCAGCAATCACTTGTTTTAATTCAAACGCAGGTACTCAAATTAATGGACTGAAATGAACAAAATAAGTCACTATAGTTGGGAGATTTCATTCACGGTGACCAAGAATTTTATGTTCAGTACACATCTTAACTCAGAGCCTGAGAGAGCATCTTTACGTGCAAGACATAAACAATGTTGGCCTATATCATGAACATAAACAGATTTCTGCCATTAAGGAAGACGAAACTTATGCCTTTGGGGAAAAACAGAATTCTAGGGATTACTAAACTATCAACCACCTTATTTTATATCTTCAATTCAGAGTTGTAAAAAGGTGACTCTAATTATACGAGAAAGGAAGGCCCACCTAGTATGGGAAAGCATAACAGTAATTTCATTTTCTCCCCACACCCTTCCATTTTAACAGTGAAAAACAACTTCCCAGGATGACTTTCTAAGTGGAAGGGCTTTTTTAGTTCCCAAACAGGTTCCCCTGGAGAAGAGTCACCTGGAAACCCAGACCCCAAAATGCAGCCATTTAATTAAGGCCATGGATCCTTCAGATGAAAATATCTTCGCGGCCGTGGACATCAAGAAGAAACTCTGATTTGATGGGAAAAGTCCCCCATCACCCTGAGCAAATCTGTTTCTGTGTTTTAGGAACCCTTAGATATTTTGAGGCAATCAGATGTAAACAGATCCTTGTTTGCATAACAGATGTTTACACCCATCTGAAAATGTTGCACCATTAAAATTCCTGGTGGCATTAAGTGAGAGAGCTGATGTAGAAAACATTACCAATTAATCATCCCACATCTAATACCCTGTGGACCACAGAAAAATTGCCACAAATCTGTATTTTTTTCAGTCAGCAGAAGTATAAATGTCCTTATTTTAAAAGATGAAAGCGTCAGTAACCTGGAAAACCCAGCTGGGATGACTGATTGCTGTATAGGTTACAGATGGTTTAGGTTTTACTTTACTAGCTGGTAATCCTTCCCAGACAAGAGTTTTTCAAATTTACAAAATAGTCACTTCGATGGTCCAAACCTGAACCAAATTCATTAGCAATTTCCCTACAGACAGGAAGCATACTGAAGTGGAAAGTATGAGGTTTGGAAAAGGAAAACCTGGGTTTAAAACCTGACTCTAGCCTCTAAGAATTGTGTCACCTTAGGCAAGTTAGGAGACTTTTCTGTTTCTCTTTCCATTCCATTTCCTCATCATCTATAAAATGGGGATGATAAGGTCAAGAGCGTTGGGTAAAATAAAAGATGTTACACTTGAAAAAGGACTAGAACAGTGCCAGGCACATAGTAGTTTGCAAAGAAATTAGTTTTAAAAGCTAACTAAACGTCTTTATAAAAAATAGATAATAATTGCTCAAAATATCTGCAACTCTTTTCTATCAGACTCATCCTACAGGGCCCCTCCTTGGTGCCCTCACAGGGGGAGGTGGATATTTCTTGTCCCATTGGTTGTATGACTTGCTTTGGCCAAGCTGTGAGCAGAAGTGGTGCAATCTGTGTCCAGGTAGAAGCTTTGGGAGCCATTGCACTGTCCGCCATTACTCTTCTTCACTGCCGTGAGAGCAGCCACGTCTGAGATAAGGGTTTCTCCTTCTGGCATGAAAACAACACAGAGTAGAGCCCAGTCGACCCCTGCAACTCATGGGGTGTGAGTAAAAAAATAAAACTTTGTGGCTGTAAAAGCCACAAGATGGTGGTGGTGTTTGTCATCACAGCATAACTCAGCCAAAGCTCACTAATTAATACAACGGCGTTACGGCTTGGTGCCGGGCAGCTGTGGGGCACTGAGAAAAGCACGGCCTTGAAGTCCGAAAACCTAAATTCAATTTCCACGTGGCTGCGCGACCTGGGCCAGCGCACGGCCTCATCTCTTCCATTCCACAGCCGCTGTGTAGGGGATCAGGACACGGAATCTACCGGTGATTAGATGTGTAGTTATAGGCAAGTGACTTCACCTCTCTGTGTCTCAATTTCTTCATCTGCAAAATGGGGATAATAATACCTATCTCACAGGTTGTTGTAAACATCAAAGGGGTTAATGCACGTCAGGTTTTTAGAGGAGTGCCTGACACATGGTAAACACTCAATATCTGTTAATCATATTATTGTATTACTATTATTATTTTTATTTTATAACTTTTCCACGGGGTTTTGGGGGAAGCTTAAAGGTAATACGGTTTGTGAAGGTACTTTGTAAACTATAAAGTGTTAACAGGTACCTATGATTGTAATGAATAACTCATTCATTGTCTCATTTGCGACCTTTAGTAGTTACAAGGAACTCTGCAAGAGCGAGATCTTTAGCTGCTGTGTTCTATCCCAAGCCCTCAAACTCCACCTACCATGACCACCATGATTTCCTTTGTAATCCATTCGATGCAGATGCTATCTTTAAATTATATTCTTACCGGCTGAGTCTCAGCCACTTTCATAAATCAAGGCTTCATATACGCAAGCTTATTTCAGGTCCTGGGTATATTTAACTATCTACTTAAATTATCCAGCTTACTAGATCTACGTTAAATAAAAATATCACATGTCATCACTTTTCAGCAGAGATCAGAATGATTGGGGCTACACATCAGAAGAATCGCCTTAAATTAAAGAATATGCTGTAATAATGTCTTTGATCAATGTATAATAGAGTTACATGTCAACATTTTTATACTCTGAATTTTGAAACTAATCTAAGACTTTCAATGTTTTTTTCCTTTGATATTAAGGCTAAGACTATTGAAATTATACTTTAAAAAAAGGTGACAGTAAATTTAAAGGCAAATATTAACTGAAATATCATGAGGAAAATAATGAAATTTGTTTCATATGTGCTTGAAAGTCTAAAGGCAATTAGAAATGATACATTTTAGATCAACTTTCAAAACCCCATATGTAAAGGCCAGAAAAATCCCCTGTAAGTTAAATAATATTTAATATGTTATTACCAAACAGCAATGGTATTACTCGTGCTTCAGGAATCACAGGAGAGTTTGCATTAGGTGGCTTTGAGGGCCCAAAGGGCAACAGTACATTTGTTACAGTTTGAAAAGTTATTTTTAAGAGGCTTTTCACCAAAGTTAACAATTTTCTTCCCAAATAAATTTTTTTGTTTTTAAGTATTGAAAATCATTGTGATTTTCCTTATGCCAAAGAATTATAAAATTGTAGAATTAGGTATGTTCTTAGAGGTCACCTAGATCAATCCTTGGACTGATTTCTGCTGTATTTTACTTGTTCATTCTTTTAACAAATATTTGCTAAGTATCACCTGCCAGGTACCGTGTTAGAGTGACGACGTACTTATGTAGAATGATAGTCACCGGCCTTAAAAATCTTCTGTCTAGTCTTGCCTGACAACATTTTGTGACTAGACACTGACAGCTTTGTGAGGTAGACAAGGCTTCTGGACAAGGCTAATAGTTCAAGTCGGTCCTTCTAAGCGCTGTGAGTTCTGCCCTACGATGGCCCCCATCCCAGGGCCTGAGAGCTCCTCTGTGGAGTGCCCACCATGCAGCCCTTTCAATAAAACGCTTCTAAAAGTATGAAATTAGAACACTCCCTAACACCATACACAAAAATAAACTCAAACTGGATTAAAGACCTAAATGTAAGGCCAGACACTATCAAACTCTTAGAGGAAAACATAGGCAGAACACTGTATGACATAAATCACAGCAAGATCCTTTTTGACCCACCTCCTAGAGAAATGGAAATAAAAACA